>NC_058519.1:181890005-182193035 GCF_904849725.1 Hordeum vulgare subsp. vulgare | reverse complement strand
GTGTTGCGGAATTTTTTTCTAGCTTTGCGACATAGATGATGTTGCAAAAAAGGCTTTTACGGCATAGATGATGTTGTGGATATTTTTTTGCAATAAAAGATGTTGTTGCAGCTCCACTAGCCCCGTTGTTGTCTCCATTTTGCAACTCCGCCATTTTTGCAAACGTTTCTCGCGTGCGGACGCAAGATCTGATGGGAACGCATAGCACCCACTACGTGAGGCAGAGCTGACGATGTCACGATGCTGGTCCTAGACCCGCTTCATCGCCGCCAGTTTTCGTCGGGCTCGCACCGCGGCGGAGGCGGCAATGCGGATGGGCGTCGTCCGTGTGGGATGATTGCGTCCCTGCCAGTACGTGGGCGACATCGATGGCAACCACTCGGGCCCAGCCACCCTAGTTGCTCCGTCATGATTGGGGAGGCCACCGCCAATGAAGTTATCTTCTAGTTGGTCTGCAATATACCATCTCATGTGGTTTGGTTTCTGAAAGAGGTGGCCAGTTGCAGGAATGGGAGTAGCTACAAAAAAAGCATTAGTGGCCAGCCGTTCCTAGAGATAATGATGAAGGAAAGATGTCGTGCGTGGGCGTAATCAAGACATGTGGCTAGCATAGGACGTGACGGACGTAAAAAAATAGATCGGTTGAACTCCAGCTTTTTCCATTCTTAAAACAAAATTTCCACTGCACAGGCTAAAATATATGGCTCAATGATACAAGCAGTAGCGGAGACGACGGGACCAACATGGACCCTGGCCTCGTGACATCAAGGATTTGTAGCTATTGACTGATGAACGATTATCCATCGTTATTTACTGTTAAAAACCTGTTTTTATATGATGTGGCCCTCCCTAACCTGCTTGAACAACCCTGGACGCTCGATTCAATTTTTCTGGCTCCATCACTGGATATAAGGTGGTGAGTTAGCTCTCTTAGGCCAATTCTAACCGATTCCTTATAATTGATTAGAGGAGTAAAATTTATAGCTGATCCCTTATCCGTCGTAAGGGAGTATAATTTTTACTCCAACCCTAGAATTCTCCCTAAATTTAGTCCACCCTGCAATAGCTGAGTAAAAGCCATGCCTCTCCCTCGCGTCGGACACGCCCCTGCAAATTCGCCGGTGCAACTCCGGATGACCGCCCGCCGGCCTCCCCGCTACCTCGTTCTCTCCCCTACCCCGCCGCCCTTGTCTCCTCCATCGAGCCCGTTCAGCCTCGTCCCCGTCGCCAGAAGCAAGGTGAAACGTCGTTGCCGACGCCATCGTTGTTTCATCGGATTGCTTCGTTGCTTCTTCTTTTTCTGTCAACTGCCGCATCTCACCTTGATTGCACATTATTGTGGGTCATTCTCTCACGTTGTAGCGTTCCTGTTTGGTTTGAGCGACACCGGTCGGCTGGTGCACCACCAGCGCACCACAAGTGTTGGACGAATTGTGTAGGTGATTTTTTTATCGTTTCTTCATGAACGGAGTCATTTGGATTGAACCTAGACGTTTGAATTGTAGATCAAGAGGTCGAGGGAGATGGTCTTGGAGAACCCGTCGACATCCGAAGCGGAAGAATACAATGATGGCTTAGAAACCATGTTAGGCATCATTTTCAACTATGATGTTCGGCGATCAAGGAGAGGATCACAGTTTAGCCGCTTACACATCAACCTTGATAGAGTGGAGGCTCACTGTGAGTGTCAAAACCGGTAGGTCTCAGGTATGGGGTCCCGAGCTATGGATCTTGGATTAATGACAAACATGAAACACATGGACAGTATTTACCTAGGTTCGGGCCCTCTCAAAGAGGTAAACCCCTACATCCTACTTGATTATATTGATCAGTGTATGAAAATTACAGAGTCGGTCTACGAGAAGATCAGATCATCTAAACCCTATATGAGTAGGATAATGATTACCCTCCTACGAACTAAACTCTCCAGTTTATATACACATCAGGGGTACCTAGGGTTACACATGGTCGGTTGACATCAGGGACCAAACATGTCGATTCTACCATCTTGACTTGGAGGACACACCAAGGCACCGGAGGATTCCTTCCTGAACACGGAGACGCCTTATAGCTTGGCCTTCCAGTAATAGTCACAGAGCGGCCCACCTATCCGGCCCATAAGAGATAGACCGATGGCACGAGGACCCCTTAGCTCCGGACTCCCTCGGTAGCTTCACACGCCCAAAGTCTCCGGCTTGCATGGTGAGTTCTATTCGGCCACCGATGCCTTCTTGATTTCCAAATAGTATGTGTTACTTAGCCTCAAAGGCCAACCACTCAAGTGTGAACAGTGCCTTCGTCTGACAAATTTCATCGATAGGACGCGGTCGGTCACGACCACTGACCAGTTATGAAAGCTCGATTCACAATTCGAGGCAGTTCCTCCAATGGCACGTCCCATCAATATAGGAATCGTGCCTCATTTTTTAAGGGATACTAGCCATGATTTGGTATATCCCACACGCACATAATGGCATGATTATATCGGGAAGTGGCGAGGTATGTGGCACAGTAAAGGGGCTTGAAAGCACAATTTCTCCCTAAGGTGGTTTTGATAATTGATCACAACATATGCATCATTCGACTAATGATTCTATCAAAGTATATTTTAGAAAAGTTCAAAAGATGCATTGGCTAAAAGCTTATGTGGAGATGCCCCTTGATGCAAGAAAGGAAAAAGATTGGCTCAAGCTTCAAGAAAGAAGACTCCTCATTTTATATTTGTGAGAAATCATTTTTGAGTCCATAAAAAAGCCAATACTATCAAAAGGGGGTGAGGTATTAATATGAACTGGTTGCTCAACTGCTAAGAGATAGCCATAAAAAATACTCAATGATTTTCCCACATAACAATTCTGTCCAAAATCAAATATCCAAAACCGGTGCCACCAAGTTTTCAGATTCGGCCCTACCGATTTTCAACCCACACAAAACCCTGGCCAAACGTACCATTTCGGTATAACCGATTCTGGATCGGTGCTACCGAGTTCAGCTCACCAACCTTATGTTGCCTCGTTACACAAACTCGAAATTTTCAAGTTTGGGTATCGATGTCACCGAGTTGGGGCATCTGACTGTTAGCCACCTTTTCGGTTCTACCAAGTTGTGTATATTGGTCTCACTGAAATTCAAAAGTTGCTGCCTTTTGTGCAAGTCGGTACCACCGTGTTTATGACTTTGGTGTCACCGACTTGGTCACTTTAGGTGTAATGGTTAGATTTTGGGTGTTGCATATATATACCGCTCCACCAACCTCTCATGCATAGAGGAAGCACTCAGAACACACACTTCATTGCCAGATCCATTTTTCTGAGAGAGAGCCACCTACTCATGTGTTGAGATCAAGATATTCCAATCCATTCATTTCAAACTTGATCTCTAGCCTCCCCAAGTTGCTTTCCACCAAATCAATCTCTCCTACCCATGCCTATTATGTGAGAGAGTAATTGAGTGTTGAGGAGACTATCTTTTGAAGCACAAGAGCAAGGAGTTCATAGTTCTACCGCATCTATTACCTTTTGGAGGGTGGTGCCTCCTAGTTTGTTTACGTTTCGCTTGAGAGCCTCCTGCTTCGTGTTGTGGAGTTGAACCAAGATGTTTGTAAGGGCAAGGAGATCGCCTACTTCGTGGAGATCTACCATGAGTGAGGCTAGTCCTTCGTGGACGGAAGTCGTGGTGGAATAGACAAGGTTGCTTCTTCGTGGACCCCTTGTGGGTGGAGCCCTCCATGGACTCTCGTAGCCATTACCCTTCGTGGGTTGAAGTCTCCACTAACATGGAGGTACGATAGCGCCACCTATCGGAACCATGCCAACGCCGTGTCAACCTCTTGCCTTTGATCTCCGTACCTTACTCCCTTTAGTTTACACTTGCATGTTTACATGCCGCTGATATACTCTTAGATGTGCATGTGTAGGGTGTACGTCACTTGCTCCTTGTGTTTGGGAATAACCCATGTAGGTGAGAAGAGTAAGAAACAACAAGGATTTCTCCCAACTCAAGATGATCTTCATCAACATTGAGCATCCACCACTACTTCACCTACTGGAAGTCTTCTACGATAAAACCCAAGGTTAGTTTATCCCTATTAGGGGTTATGTCATATCAAGGGGGGTCTTTACTCTAAATCTTGAGTATAAGCATCTCCTAAGGATATGAACACATTAATTCTTTATGTAAAAGTGGCAACCCCACTTCTGCTTAAACATGAGTATGATCCATGATCAAGTATTCTTACTTGACTCCTATGTCAATATACTCATATATAGATGACTTCGTCATCTCCAAAGTGCTTCATAGATGCTACGATGTTTGTGCATGTTCACTTTGTGTTGCCCATCATCTTATTGTTTGAGCATGTTGCTCTACATATTTTGCTCATTCATGGACATCCAATTGATGTTATTTGGTTTTTTGATTTATCTTTTGCCAATTGGATGGACAAGAATGCCTAGGAGCCTCCTCTAGCTATCTATGTTCTATCGTCTCAAGTTCTATTCATGCTTCATCACAAAACTTGAACAAGCACTTCTCGATCCCTTTATGTGAAGGAGCACTCACAGTTTCATATCGACAAAGGCTACATTCCAAAACCCCATTTGGAATCTTGGCGAAACCAACCCCGCAAACTCGGTTCCACCGAATTCCCAAAGCCGATCAAAATTTCCATCTCGGTACAACCGATATCATCATCTCGGTTACACCGAGTTTCCGTGTCAACTGATAGTAGAAGAACTCGGTGACACCGAAATTGTAATATCAGTGACATAGAGAGTGACAGGTATAAAGCCTAGCGGACCGAGCGTTTTGAAATTACCTCTTCAAACGCCTTGACCCCAAACCTAATCTGCCACACGTGGACCCCCGGTCGTTGCCTTTGCATCCCTGAGCACCTCCGCAGTTGGGATTCGCCGCCGTCGATTGATTCTTCGCCGCCATCGCCGCCGTAGTCAGACCGCCACCAAGCTAGGGTACGACTTCGTTTTTCTCTTGCACTCCATTGTTCCAATTCATGCACATTAGAAACTTTTATCTATAATCCATCGTGTGCAAACCCTCCTCTCCACCAGAAAATCCCGCAGCATAGAGAACGATGAAATTTTGGATGCAGCATGCATCTCGGTGATATCGAGTTGGTGAAAACGGTTCCACCGATTTCTCTTTTAGGGTTCCTGAGAAACATCTTGGTGAGACCGAGTAGTTCTTTTCGGTGACACCGAAAAGACTGCCAGGTCTCTGTTGTGCGAGTGATTGATCTCGGTGACTCTGAAATGACCAACCCGATGCTACCGATTTACATTCTACATAAGATCATGCCCTAAGTTTCAAAATTCAAATTTTGAAAAGACTCATCTGTGTTTTGTGATGCTCAACCCTTCTGCTCTTCCATATCTATTTCACAGTGTTGCTTGTCTGCTGGTTTGTTGGTTGCTAGTCTGCTTTATCTGCCAAGATGTCAGGTTCTGATGATAGCCATAACAATTTCACTCAGGACAGTGGTGAGATGGATTCAGGCACAAGTCCTGAGAGGACAACTTCTGACCCAAGCACCTCCAGCTCCAGGACATTCTGCCGAAGCCTTCACCGATGCTCTTCTGTCTACTCCATAGTCGATTGCCGTAGGAGATAGAGAACAGATGGACGATAACCTCTTTACTATTTGAACTTTTTGGTAACTTGTTGCCAAAGGAGGAGAAATGTATAGATCATAGAGGTTCGAGAGAGAGAGAGCTTTTGTCTTTATATTCTCTTGTTTGGTTCTTACAAAACTTAGTCTCGTTGGATGACTTTATTTGTTTCATTGTGTTTGATCATACACTTTTCTTGGTTGATGCTATGTTATTATGTTTAAGCTATTCATATAATGATCATTCACTTATTCTTTTGGTGTCATGTGCATTACTATTCATTCATATCATGTATGCGCACCACCAAGTTGTATGTGACACGGAAGAGTGACCCATGATCCTAATTGATTGTGCATTTGCGTTCAAACGCAAATTATAAATAATGCACAAATTTAGGGGGAGCTCTTGCTTTTCACATACTTCTAAAAGTGTCAATGCTAATAATTGATTATATCTTTTGTCGAAGCTTTGATCTATATGTAGTCATCAGTTACCAAAAAGGGGGAGTTGAAAGCACAATTACTCCCTAAGCTGGTCTTGATAATTGATGACAACATATGCATCATTGGACTAATGATTCTATCCAAGTATGTTTCAGAAAAGTTCAACACATGCATTGGCCAAAATCTGATGTGGAGATGCCCCTTGATGCAAGGAAGGAATAAGATTGGCTCAAGCTTCAAGCCAGAAGACTCTTCATTATATATTTGTGAGAACTTATTTTTGTGTCCATAGAAAGCTAGTACTATTTAAAGGGGATGAGGTATTAAAATGAACTCATTGCTCAAGTGCTCAGAGATAGCCACCAAAAATACCCAGTCATTTTCCTACATAACATTTCTGGCCAAAGCCAAATATCCAAAATCAGTGCCACCAAGTTTTCAGATTCGGCCCTACTGATTTTCAACCGAGGCAGAACCCTAGCCAAACCTACCATTTCGGTACAACCGGTTCTGCATCGGTGTTACCGAGTTCAGATGACCAACCTTTTGTTGCCTCGGTACACAAAATCGGAAGTTCCGAGTTTGGGTATCGGTGTCACCGAGTTGGGTCATCTGACTGTTAGCCACCTTTTCGGTTCTACCGAGTTGTGTATATTGGTCTCAGTGAGATTCAAAAGTTGGTGCCTTTTGTGCAAGTCGGTACCACCGCGTTTATGACTTCGGTGTCACCGAGTTAGTCACTTTAGGTGTAATGGTAGGATTTTGGGTGCTGCATATATATACTGCTCCTCCAACCTCTCATTCATAGAGGAAGAACTCAGAACACACACTTCATTGCCAGATCCATTTTTCTAAGAGAGAGCCACCTACTCATGTGGTGAGATCAAGATATTCCAATCCATTCATTTGAAACTTGATCTCTAGCCTCCCCAAGTTGCTTTCCACCAAATCAATCTCTCCTACCCATGCGTATTCTGTGAGAGAGTAATTGAGTGTTGAGGAGACTATCTTTTGAAGCACAAGAGCACGGAGTTCATCGTTCTACCACATCTATTACCTTTTGGAGGGTGGTGCCTCCGAGATTGTTTACGTGTCGCTTGAGAGCCTCCTGCTTCATGTTGTGGAGTTGAACCAAGATGTTTGCAAGGGCAAGGAGATCGCCTACTTTGTGGAGATCTACCGTGAGTGAGGCTAGTCCTTCGTGGACGGAAGTTGTGGTGGAATAGACAACGCCGCTTCTTATTGGACCCCTTTTGGGTGGAGCCCTCCATGGACTCTCGTAGCCATTACCCTATGTGGGTTGAAGTGTGCACTAACATGTATGTACGATAGCGCCACCTATCGGAACCATGCCAAAAATCACCATGTCAACCTCTTGCCTTTGATCTCCCTACCTTACTCCGTTTACTTTACACTTGCATGTTTTACATTCCGCTGATATACTCTTAGATATGCATGTGTAGGGTGTACTTCACATGCTATAATTGCTAAAAATTCCCCACAACTAAAATTGGGAAAAAGCTAAGTTTTTAGTGGTCAAGTAGTCTAATGACCCCCATCTAGACATACTTTAAATCTTATAGGGCTCTTGGTATTACGACAGCTTATAAAAGGAAAACATCCACCAAAGCCTCCACACGCTTCTTTGATCTCGCATTGGTATCGCCTTCCCAATATCTTGAGCTCTAAGTGTCCAGATCCATCCTTCCCTCAAATCTCCCAAGACCACTCCCCAGCTCGGCCATGGCGGTTCTAGTTCCAAGGGCAAGTGGGAGGCCTCCAAGGTCACAAACGATGACATCCAAGAGCTGAAGCGTGTCGGCTATATTCCGGTCAACTTAGTCCATTGCGCTCTAGGGAAGGGCCAGGTCAATCCCACGCCGAGGTAAGGCGAGAGAGTGGTGTTCATACCTCATTTCATCTGGGGACTTGGCTTCCCGCTCCACCCCTTTGTAAGGGGTTTGTTCTTCTTCTACGGATTAGATTTTCATGATCTCGCCCCGAACTCCTTCTTGCATATTTCTTGCACATTTTCGTGGGTCCAGCCACGCTTCAGCTTGTGGCTAAAGGTCTTCAATGTTAAGGTGAAGATAGTTAATAACCTACAAGCGAACTGTGTGTGTGTGGGGGGGGGAGGCTATGATCAGCAACCTCCCCCAGGTTGAGTTGCCGGAGGGTACCTTCATAGATACCATCAAAATCTGGCAAAACGAGTGGTTTTATATCATCGAAGCATGCGACATGGACTAGGAAACACCCTCGGAATTCAAATCTAAACCTCCCACAAGGGTGGTGTCGTGGATCAAGAAGGGGCTTGACTAGGGTTCAACTACGGAGGTGGAGTTGCTGTAGAGGTGCATCTCCCAGTTGAAAGAAGCTTGAACTGACCAACGTGGTTCAGATCATGCTTCGATGTTGCCTCCTACCTTGCCAACATCGGGACGCTCCAATGTGGTCCTACAAGCCCAAAGACTTTGCCACCGTGCTCCACTTTTACCGCACCACCCACGACAATCTGTGGAAGGTGTTGTTCAAGCCCCAAAAGGACTGGCCGGACAAGGAGGAAGACACCGTCCTTAACCCCACACACCCTCCTCGGGAGGTACGATAAAGCTTTATTCTTATGTTCGGGTATTACCTTTTAGCAAGGAACTTAACCATTCCTTCCTCGAATCAGAAGTGGCTAGGGAAAACCAAAAGGATCAATGGCTCGGCACCACTACCCGAGGGCCCCAGGACGTCCTTGCTAACAGAAATGTTGGTCGAGGCGTGATACGTCTCCATCATATGTACTTTTCCTAATGCTTTTGCTCTTGTTTTGGACTCTAATTTGCATGATTTGAATGAAACTAACTCGGACTGACGTTGCTTTCAGCAGAACTACCATGGTGTTGTTTTTGTACAAAAATAAAACTTCTCAGGATTGAAAAAACTTTTGGAGAATTTTTATGGAATAAAAGAAAAATACTAGAACCAAGACCTACTAAAGGGGAGGCCCCAAGCGTCCACTAGGCACCTAGGTGTGCCACCCTCTGGTGTGACCTAGTGGGTAGTGGGGCCCAGGGGGCTTCACTGGCCCTAATTTGAGTGCTATCAAATCCAATTTCTGGTGAAAAATAAGAAAGGAAGTTTCATTGCGTTTCACGATATGGAGCCGCCGCTAGGACATGTTCTTCATCGGGAGGCCAAATCTGGAGTCTGTTTGGGGGCTTCCGAGAGGGGAATCTTTGGTCTTCGTCATCGCTAATCCTCCTTCATCGCCAATTCCATGATGCTCTCCACCAGGAGTGAGTAATCCCTTCGTAGACTTGCTGGTCAGTAAGGAGCTGGATGAGATTCATCATGTAATCGAGTTAGTCTTGTTAGGGCTTGATCCCTAGTATCCACTAAGTTTGGAGATTGATGTTGCTATGACTTTGCCATGCTTAATGCTTTTCACTAGGGCCCGAGTGCCATGATTTCAGATCCGAACCATTTGTGTTTTCACCATTATATCTATGTTATTGATCTGATCTTGCAAGTCATATGCACCTACTACATGTTAGGATCCACATACCCCAAAGTGACAATAATTGGGATTCTTTTCGGTGATTACCGTAGTATAAGGAGTTCATGTATTCACTATGCGTTAATGCTTTATTCCTGTTCTCTATTAAAAGGAGGCCTTAATAACACTTAGTTCCCTTATGTACCCCGCTGCCACGGGAGGGTAGGACAAAATATGCCATGCAAGTTCTTTTACATAAGCACGTATGACTATTTACGGAATACATACCTAAATTATATCGATGAACGGGAGCTAGTTCTGTGTTGCCCTATGTTATGACTGGTACATGATGAATATCATCCACCAATATCATCGATCCAATGCCTACGAGTTCTCCACATATTGTTCTTGCTAAGTTACTACTGTTGCTACTGTTGTTACAACTACTACAAATCTACTATCATTGTTACCGTTATTGCTGCTACTGTTATCACTGCTATCAAAACTATCATATTACTATGCTACTGATCACTCTGTTGCAGATACTAAATCTCCAAGTCTGGTTGAATTGACAACTCAACTTCTAATACTTGCAAATATTCTTTGGCTCCCCTTGTGTCGAATCTATAAATTTGGGTTGAATACTCTACCCTCAAAAACTATCGCAGTCCCATATACTTGTGGGTTATCAAGAACGTTTTCTGGCACGGTTGCCGGGGAGCATATCTATATTTGTTGAGTCACTTGGAATATCTATTTATTGATCACTATGAAGAATCTGAAAGTTACAAGAACGAAGATCGTTCCCTCTAAGACTGGGGAGGTAAGGAATTACCATCTACCTCTGCACTTGATTCACCTTCTGATTTGAATAGACTTGCAACACCACCATCACATGCTATTAATTCTAATACGTCGCAAGATTTTGATGATGTTACCTCTACTATGAATTATGCTAATGATGATGCTAGTACCTTGCTTGATGACACTGTTCCACTAGGTGAATTTCTTGATGAACTACTTGCTAGAGCTAAAGAAATTGAGCATGCTGAAAGTGATGAAATCTTTGAAACTGAAAATATTGAAATAACTTTTAGACATAACTATCCAAAAATTGAGATGCCTGAAATACCTGAAGGTTATGTTATGGATGAAGAAATAACTAGAGTCTTTCTTGCTTGTGAGGATAGAGAAGATCTTAAGAAACTACTATGCAAGTTGAAAGAAAAATCCTTGAATCCTAGAATGAAATATGATCCTCAGTTTGCTACTTAACATATCTTTGTTACTAATACGGATTATGAATTCTTTGTCGACCTAGAGATAACTACTTTGGTTGAATTTGATCCTTTTCATGGCTATGAAAATGAAACTGTTGTGGCACATCTCACTAAGTTAAATGATATCGCCACCCTATTTACTCATGATGAGAAAATTTGCTACTACTATATTCTCAAATTATTTATGTTCTCATTAAAGGGTGATGCTAAAGTATGGTACAATAGTCTTGCTCCTCGTTGTTTGCATAGTCCCCAAGTGATTTATTCCTTCTCCGAAAAATATTTTCCCGCTCATAAGAAACAAGCTGCCTTAGAGGAAATATTTAACTTTGTGCAAGTTGAAGAAGAGAGTCTCCCACAAGCTCGGGGGATACTTCTCCAATTACTTAATGCTTTGCCTGATCATCCTCTGAAGAAGAACGAAATACTTGATATATTTTGTAATAGACTAACTGATGCTTCTAGGGACGACCTAGATAGTTGTGCTGGTTGTGTTTTCCGGGAATGAACTGGCGAACAAACTGAGGAATTATTGACTAATATATTGAAGAATCGTGATGAGTAGACACTTCCTGAACCACCACCTAAACCTACTCAAAAGAAGAGGGGTGTATTATTCCTTAATCCTGAAACTATGCAAGAGGGAAAGAAATGTATGAAGGAAAAGGGCATTACAGCTGAAGATGTTAAGAATTTACGGTCTGTCAAAGAAATACATGGTCTCAACACACCACCACAGGTGGTGGAGGTAAATTCTCTTTTAAAGTTTGATGAAGGTGGCATCCCTTACAATAAAGATCCTAGTCAATGCTTATATGAAACAAGATCATTTCAACTCCTATGTTATGAAACAATTGAAACAATATTCTAATATTTTTGCTCAGTTAAGTGACTTATCATTTGGAATCACCAATTATGTAGGAGGTGTAGGAGAACATGCTTCTATGGTTCAAACCCAATTAGAACAAGTCGCTAAATCTCAAAGGGAGTTGCTTCATGAAATGAATAATAATATGAATGATCATGATTTTAGAGTAATTTCTAGAGGAGGAACAATGAATCAAGATCCACTATTTCCAGAAGGCCACCCTAAAAGAATTGAACAAGATTCACAAAGAATTAATGTTGATGCACCTAGTCCTTCTAGGAAGATAAAGAAAAGAAAAAGATAGGACCCAGCATACTTCTAGTGAACCAAAAGTAAAAAAACCTTCTGCTAATGCTAATGATATCTCTATCTCTGATGGTGAAACTCAATCTGGTCGTGAGCATTCACCTAGTAATAATGAAAATGGTAATGATGATGCTCATGTATATATGCTCAACCTGATCATGATAAAGAACCAGATAATGATGTTGAGATATAACTTGCTGTTGATCTTGATAACCCACAACCTAAGAATAAATGTTATGATAATAGAGATTTTGTTGCTAGAAAGCATGGGAAAAAAAGAGAACCATGGGTTCAAAAACCCATGCCTTATCCACCTAAAACAACTAAGAAAAAATATGATGAAGAATTTGGACACTTCGCTGAAATGCTTAGGCCAGTCTATTTTGCATACTCGTTTAACTGATCTTTTAAAGATGGCCCCTTATGCTAAGTATATGAAAGACATCATCACTAATAAAAGAAAAATACCCTAAGCTGAAATATCCACCATGCTTGCTAATTACTCTTTTAAGGAAGGAGTGCCTAAATAACTAGGAGATCCAGGAATACCAACTATACCATGTTCCATTAAAAGAAACTATTTGAAAACTACTTTATGTGATCTAGGAGCTGGTGTTAGTGTTATGCCTTTCTCTTTATACAAAAGAGTTGACTTGAATAAAATCACACCTAGTGAAATTTCATTGCAAATGGCTGACAAATCAACTGCCATACCTATCGGTAATTGTGAGAATGGACCCGTTGTTGTTGCAAATATTATTATCTTGACAGACTTTGTTATACTTGATATGCTCGAGGACGACAACATTTCGACTATCCTTGGTAGACCTTTCTTAAATACTGCATGGGTAGTTATTGATTGCAATAGAAGCAAAGTCACTTCTCATGTCAATGCTAAAGAACATATGGTGCATTTTCCGAGGAAACAACTCCAAGTGAATGGTGTTAATGTTATTGAAAATTCTCTGACTATCACCAACGAAACTTTTAAACTACCTCTACCTAATGCCAAAAATAAATATGAAATACTTATTGTTGGGGATATGCACATCCCCATTGAGGTAACTTAGTGTTTTACGAAATTCTTCGGGTTCATGCTAATTGGAAGTGGTTGTTAGTAAGACTTGATCAACCTTGTTAATGAAACATTTTGAAGAGGCATGAGGTCGATGAATTCACTAGGCACAATCTTATGTACTCACTTTAGTTTTCTTGTTATTTTCAGTTAAATACAATAAATGCCATGTTTATCTGGTTTTCTGAACTCTGTGTGCAATAAAAAAGTGCGCGAAAATAAAAGTTCTCCAAACGACTTGAAATTTTCACACAATTGTTTTTTGAATATTTGAGAATATCTGCGACTAAAAACATCACACAGGAGTGTCCCACGTGTCCACTAGGCACCAGGGCGTGCCACCACCACCAGGCGTGCCCTGGTGGGTAGTGGGCCCCTCGGGGGTCCCCTCACTTATCTATTTAGTCCATGTCACTGCCTACCTCCAGAAAAAATCACCAATGCCTTCTCTCTCGTGTTCTTGCTCTCAAAGAGTGGATTTCGATCTCTTTCCTCGAAACACCATTCCTGAAACTGTTTTGGGGGATTGCTCCTTGGTATGTAACTACCCCACTCCTCCAAATCGTTTTTGCCTTTAGTGCTTTATCTTAAAATTAATTAGCCACTCTAGGTGTTTCTATTTATGAGCTTGCATGTTGAATTCTTGAAGTTCCAAGTAGTTTGAATGCTTGTTTTAGGCTGTAGACATCCTTATGAGTAGTTTCTATCATTCCTGTGAAGTTTTGTTAACTTTATGTTGTGACCAAAAAAATTCAGGAGTTTGTATGTAGGAATAATGAGCTGGTTCAAGAGGAGGCTTTCAAGGAGGAAGTCCTCGGAGGCATCATCAAGCGAGACTCCAATACAATGGTCTTATGCTGAGCCAAGTGAAAGCTCAATGCAAGAAGCCCACACCGTATCGCGCCATTGGCCAAGTGATGAGTTCATGTTGGGAGCTGACATTAAGGAAGAGTTTCAACAACACATTCATAATACTGAGCTTGCACCCTTCATCACAGATAAGCGCATGCAATATTACCACCTTACTGAAACTTTCACTAAGGGGTTTAAATTTTATCCTCGAGAATTCAGAGTCTCCTTTAACCTCTATGAAAATGCCTTCACCATGTATCTAGATGATTTATTTGATGCATGCAAAATTCCACGTTGGGGTTCGCTAGATGAACCACCAAAATCTGAATACGAGGCATTTTTAACTAGTCTTTGCTATGGTGAAGATAGGGGAGTGTCTCAAGGTAGAATAAATAGCATACACTTTCCTTCAATTTGTTACCTAGCACTCCTTAATGGAAAATGCATAGTGGGCAAGCAGGATTGTAGTACCTTATGTGCCCCACACTTGAGTCTCCTGCATATTGCTCTAACTGGAATCAAATGCTATAATCTTGGAGAAATCATAGCATGCAGATTGCAACGCAGTTTTGACAGTGGCCATTTTATGCCGGAATTTATGCCTCCCGTTTAGTTAAGAGGTGTGGCGTGTCACCACGGCCTAGTGACCCTATTCTTCCTACTCAGTACTTAGATTTTGAGGCCATGAAGCGCCATAAGTTCATAAAGGCCACAACTACTGATTATGACTGCAAGCTAATGTTTAATAAGAAATATGTTTTCCCTCTTATTTTTCCTGCACCTTCCCTCTTTGATTAACAGGGAAAACGAAGATATTACGTCTATGAGAGGGAGGTGCATGAGTACAACGCAGTAGTGGAGGCTGCCCGTCAGGCCGCGGAGGCTACACCATGGGCTTCCAGGAGTTATCATACTGACTATTATCCTAGATACTACAGGTGGTGATTACCAAGATAGGACAAAAGCCTAAGCTTGGGGAGTACGTGTTTCCACCAACTTTACATTCATGCTCACATATTCTAGTTGTCGGTGTTTGATAACCCACAAGTGTAGGGGATCACAACAGTTTTCGAGGGTAGAGTATTCAACCCAAATTTATTGATTCGACACAAGGGAAAGCGAAAGAATATTCTCAAGTATTAGCAGCTGAGTTTGTCAATTTCAACCACACCTAAAAGATTAGTGTATGCAAGCAAAGTACAGTAGCAAAGTCGTATGATAGCAACGGTGCCAGAAAAAGGTGTGTTGACGGCAGACTATTCCTAACTTGTCGTATCAATGGCGCCTAGAAATTTTTTGCAACAAGTAGCAGCAAAGTAGCAAGTGACAATAGTAGTGACAGCAGTAGTGACAGCAGTAGCAAGTAACAGCAGTAACCAGTAGTAGCAGAGTAACAACAGTAGCAATAGTAGTAGCGACAAAGTAACGTAGCAAGGACCAGTAGTAGAAGACTCGTAGGCATTGGATCGGTGATGGATGATTATGCCGGAGGTGATTCATCATGTAACAGTTATAACACGGAGAAATAAGTGACTAGCTCCCGTTCGTCAATCTAATGTAGGCATGTATTCCGTATGTAGTCATACTTGCTTAGGGAAAAGAACTTGCATGACATCTATTGTCCATCCCTCCCGTGGCAGCGGGGTCCTAATGGAAACTACGGGATATTAAGGTTCTCCTTTTAATAAAGAAATGCACCAACGCATTAACACTTGGTGAATACATGAACTCCTCATACTATGGTCATCTCCGGGAGTGGTTCCGGCTATTGTCACTCCGGGGTTGCCGGGTCATAACACATAGTAGGTGACTACAACTTGCAAGATAGGATCTAAAACACACATATATTGGCGAGAACATAATAGGTTCAGATCTGAAATCATGGCACTCGGGCCCTACTGACAAGAATTAAGCATGACAAACTAGTAGCAACATCAATCTCAAAACATAGTGGATACTAGGGATCAATCCCCGTCAAAATTAACTTGATTACATGACAAATCTCATCCAACTCATCACCGTCCAGCAAGCCTACAATGAGATTACTCACAAACGGTGAAGAGCATCATGGAATTGCCGACGGAGGAAGGTTGATGATGACGATGGCGACGATCTCCCCTCTCCGGAGTCCAGAACAGACTCCAGATCTGCCCTCTAGATGAAGAACGGGAGGTGGCGGCGCCTCCGTATCGTAAAACGCGATAAATCCTTCTCTCTGATTTTTTTCCGGGCAAAACAGAATATATAGAGCTGAGATTGGAGGCGGTGGAGCCTCGTGGGCCGCACAAGCCTGGTTGGTGTGGCCTGGGGGGTGGCCACGCCGTCTGGTCTTGTGGCCCACTAGCTCACCCCCTCCGGTGGATCTTTGCGCAGGTATTTTTCATTAATTCCAGAAAAATTCTCCGTAAATTTTCAGGACATTCCGAGAACTTTTATTTCTGCACAAAAACAACACCATGGCAATTCTGCTGAAAACAGCGTCAGTCCGGGTTAGTTGCATTCAAATCATGCAAATTAGAGTCCAAAACAAGGGCAAAAGAGTTCGGAAAAGTAGATACGACAGAGACGTATCAACTCCCCCAAGATTAAAGCCTTGCTTGTCCTTAAGCAATTCAGTTGACAAATTGAAAGAGACAAAAGAAAAACTTTGACGAACTCTATTTGGTCTTGTTGTTGCAACTATGTCTAACTAATATCCATAGTTTCAGCAAGATCACAAGCAAACCACATAAGAAAATGACATCTAGGTCTCACGGTAAACTCATATCAATTGCATAATCAACTAGCGAGCAAATAATAATAAGCCTCAAATGTCAACACTTCAAAAAAAACAACATGAAGCAGTACGAACAGATGGTATCTCGCTAGCTCTTTCTGAGACCGCAAAACATAAATGCAGAGCACCTTCAAAGACCAAGGGCTGACTAAACATTGTAATTCATGGCAAAGAAGATCCAGTCACAACCATACTCAACACGGTTAGAAGCAAAGCATAAAAATGACAGAGGTGCTCTCTAATTGGTGCTTTTGTAAGAGGAGGATGACTCAACAGGAACATAAATAGACATGCCCTTCGCAGAGGGAAGCATTGATTTGCAGAGGTGCCAGAGCTCAAGCTTTGAAAATAGAGATAATAATTTCAGGTGGCATGCTTTCATTATCAACGCAATGACTAAGAGTTCTCAACATCTTCCACGCTACACATGCTATAGGCGGTTCCCAAACAGAAAAGTAAAGTTTTAACTCCCCCACCACAAATCAATCACACTCCACGGCTAACCGAATCCTCGGGTACCGTCCATACCAACATCAATCCTGGGGGAGTTTTGTTTGCAATTATCTTTTCGATTTGAGCATGGAACTGGGAATTCCAATTACCGGCCCCTTTCTCGTGAATGATAGTGAATAAACACATATCGAGGATAACATGCCTAGCATGGAAGATACTAATAGACCCCTGTCACCACATGGGCGGTTTGGGCATGCAAAAGAGATTATTTCTTGAAGATTTAGAGTGTGGCACATGCAAATTTACTTGGAACGGCAGGTAGATATCGCACATAGGTAGGTATGGTGGACTCATATGGAACAACTTTGGGTTTATGGAAGTGGATGCACAAGTTGTATTCCCGCTTAGTACAAGTGAAGGCTAGCAAAAGACTGGGAATCGACCAACTGGAGATCGACAACAGTCATCAAAATGCATTGAGATTAACTAACATTGAGTGCAAGCATGAGTAGGATATAAATCACCATGAACACGAATATCATAGAGGCTATGTTGATTTTGTTTCAACTACATGCGTAAACATGCGCAAGGTCAAGCCACTTGAATTATTCAAAGGAGGATACCATCCTATCATACTACATCATAGTCATCTCAACATTCATGTTGGCAACCAAGACAAAGCATTATAAGCTCCTAGCTAAGTAAGCATGGCATAAGCAACTATGATCTCTAAGTTTTCATTGCAAACATGTTTCTCTCACGACAAAGTTGAACTAGGAACAGTGAGCTAGTCATATTTACGAAAACAAAACAGATCGAATTCGTACCAGCTTTACCAGGCTCAGTCACTTCATCATATATCGTCATTATTGCCTTTCACTTGCACGACCGAATGCTATGAACAATCATAGGAGTGCTCGTGCATTGGACTAAAGCTGGAATCTACAGGCAAACAAAAAGGAGAAGACAAAGTAATATGGCTCTTTGAAAGCTAAACATGTATGCATGCAAGAGCCACTAAACATTGTAACCATGGTCTTCTACCTTGACCCAAAGAAAAATAAAACCATTTACACGGGAAATCTCCCAACAAGCAAAAGAAGAAAAGAAAATCTTTTTGGTTTTTCTCAAACTAGACAGACACACGAAAAGAAAACGAGAAAAAAAGAAAATAAACTAGCATGGATGATACAGTGGCAAAGTGTGAACACCGACGAACAAAGTGAAAGCATAAGTAAGAATGTAAAGTCGGTGAGAACACGTACTCCCCCAAGCTTAGGCTTTTGGCCTAAGTTGGTATACTCCCAAGGAGGGAAATAACCAGCTCCGGGGTACTCCAGAGTGGACTGAGGATGCCACTTTTGTGTGAGCTCCTCTGGCTCCCACTGATAAACTGGCGTCTAGTACTCGACTGGTGGCTCGGGCACGGGCACCTGTGGTTGGGCTAAGCCCCAATATGCATAGATGTCCGAGGGCATAATAATGTACCTGCCTGCAAGAAGATTGAACAAAGAAGGAGCAGACAAAGTAATAGTCTCACGAGTACCCTGACTAAACACCAGGTTATAAATCATCCTTATATTTATATCTCTATCAAGAAAGTCATGGCGAACCATGCTATCGTAATCTAGATATCTCTCGGGAAGAAGAATCTCTTCTTCCTCGTCCAGTCTAATAGGTATCTCAAATTGTGTGGCAAGACGAGTAGCATAGATACCTCCATAGGCAACACCTTTAGAACGGTTCAGGTTCAACCGTTGAGCTACTATAGCGCCCAAGATATAAGTTTTATCGTTATAAATGGCTTCGCGCAAGACCGCAAGATCTGGGGAACTAAGTGACCCAGCTTTCCCATGGCCAATCAAACATGTTCCCACAAATAATGAGAAGTACCGAAGCATGGGAAAATGAATGCTAGCAGCTCTAGCGCAAGACACTCCTCTCTCCTCTCCTGCAGCAATTGTATCGATGAAACCTCCAAGTCCCGTGGACGAGGTTCATGAATATCCCCAACAAAAGGCAATTTGCAAACATTGCAAAAATCCTGGAGTGACATGCGCTGGGGGATATCATAAAGTATAAACTCAACCATGGGAGGATTCTTCCTCGGATAGAAGTCAAAGCTTTGTATGAAGATATTAGTGAGAACGAGGTATTGCACACACTTATCTTCAACGAAGGCGGTAAGGCCTGCGTTCTCCACCAAGTGATAGAAGTCCTCATAAATTCCAGCGACGCGTAAGAACACGTCGTTTGGCCACTCGCACGCTCGAACTTCTGCGATTGGAGGGACTAGATACTTGGTCTTCTTCTCAATCCCATCATCCTTGGGGTCACGGCTTGAAGAGCCTCTTAAGAACCTCCTCATCTGTTCCCTTATCTATCTCTGAAAATTTCTGAAATTTTTAGTGACTCTAAGGAAAAGTGAACAAGGCTCAACAAAACTCATAGCAACTACTCCCATAAGTGCCTAGAGGCCATATTACGCATCAAAACTACTTGGGACCAGCTAAAATTAGCATGCAAAGCTGAAGAACAGGGTCACCAAGGTAGCAAAAATACGCGGAGTATAGGGCACTAGAGCAAAAACTAATTGGACCAATGGAGGAGTCACTTACCAAGGAGTAATTTCCCCAAAACAGTTCGGAGAATGGTGCTTTGAGCAAGGAGATCGAAAATCCCAGCAAGAAGAGCAAGAACACGGGTTTGAGCTGCGAAACGATTTTTTCTGGAGGTAGGAGAACTGGATAAGAGCAAGAATGAGTGGAGGGGGTGCCTATGGGCCCCACAAGCCTGGGTGGCGCGGCCAGGGGGGTGCCCGCGCCCCCTGGGCTTGTGGCCCACTAGTGCAGCCCACAGACAAGCTCTTCGTGTCAGTATTTTTCAAAAAATCCAGAAAAAATCATACTTGATTTTCAGGACGTTCGGAGAACTTCTATTTTTGGGGTACTTTTCTACCAGATGCTAAAACAGAAAACAGGGAAAACTAAACTAAATCTATCATCTTTCTTCTAAGCAACCGAAGGTGAAAGCTTAAAACAGAGGTTTGTGACTCCTTGATTCATCCATCTTATGGTCATCGAAAGAAATCCGTCAATGGGGTTGATCAAATCCCCTCGACAAAAATTTTTGAATCGCAAAAGAAGACGGAGAATTTTCGAACAGTCACTAGGTTACCTCAATGGGGACATGTACCTCCCCAAAAAGCAAATCATACTTCATCTTGACACGAGGAATAGGGCATTCAAAGCTCCCAATAAGAACCGATGAAGTTTTTTCAATAGCATTGATGCAATGTACTCGATATTGTTTCTTCAGAAAGTGCACCGTATGCTCATTACCGTTGACATGGAAAGTGACATTGCCTTTGTTGCAATCTATAACAGACCCTGTAGTGTTTAAAAAGGGTCTTCCGAGGATGACAGCCATGGCATCGTCCTCGGGAATATCCAAGATAACAAAGTTTGTTAAGATAGTGACGTTAGCAACCACAACATGCACACCCTCAGAAATGCCGATAGGGAAAGTAGTTGATTTGTCGACCATTTGCAGAGAGATTTCAGTGGGTGTCAACTTATCTAGTTCAAGCCTACGATAAAGAGAGAGAGAGAGGCATAACACTAACACCGGCTCCAAGGTCGCATAACGCAGTTCTAACGTAGTTGCCTTTAATGGAGCTAGGTATAGTGGGCACACCGGGATCACCTAGTTTCTTGGGAGTTCCACCCTTGAAGGTATAATTAGCGAGCATGGTGGAAATCTCATCCACACGTATCCTCCTCGTATTAGTCACAATATCTTTCATGTACTTAGCATACAGAGACATTTCAGCATATCTGTCAAACACATTTGCGGAAAGACAGGTCTGATCATTCCAACGAAGCGCTCAAAATCCTCATCATCCTTTTTCTTGGATGGTTTGGGAGGAAAGGGCATGGGTTTCTGAACCCATGGTTCCCTTTCTTTACCGTGCTTCCTAGCAATGAAGTCATTCTTATCGTTTCTCTTAGTCTTAGGCTGTGGGTTATCAAGATCAACACTAGGTTCAATCTCCACATCCTTATCATTGCTAGGTTGAGCATCTTCATGAACATTACTATTGATATTATCATTAGGCTCATGTTCATCACCAGATTGTGTTTCAGCATCAGAGACAGAGACATCGTTTAGACTCTCAGGTGTAGCAACAACAGGGTTGCTAGCATGCAGATTCCTATCAGTGATAACTCCTTGAGAATCTTGTTCAATTCTCTTCGGATGACCCTCAGGATACAAGGGTTCCTGGGTCATTCTACCGCCTCTAGTGACGACTCTGACGGAATTGTCATTAAACTCATTGAGTAAGTCATTCTGAGCTTTAAGTACTTGTTCTACCTGAGTAGTAACCATAGAGGCATGTTTACTCAGAAGCTTAAGATTGTTGACGTTTCTATCCACACAAGCACTTAAATGACTAAGCATACGAGCATTCTGTTCCAATTGTCTGCTAACATAATCATTGAAACTCTATTTTTTGGCAACAAAGTTATCAAATTCATCTAGGCCTAACCTAGCAGGTTTATCAAAAGGACTATCACTCTCATCAATCCTACGCAGAGAATTTACTTCTACTACGTGTATCGGGTTATCAAGACCATGGATCTCTTCGATAGGTGGTAGATTTTTGACATCTTCAGATTTAATTCCTTTCTGTCGCATCGATTTCTTAGCTTCTTGCATATCTTCGGGACTGAGGAATAGAATACCTGTTTTCTTCAGAGTTGGCTTAGGAGGTGGTTCGAGAAAAGTCCAAGCATTCTCATTGCACAAGATGTTATTCAGTAGAATCTCAGCTTGTTCTACAGTTTATTCCCTAAAAACACAACCGGCACAACTAACTAGGTGGTCTTTGGAAGCATCGGTAAGTCCATTATACAAGATATCAAGTATTTCATTCTTCTCAAGAGGGTGATCAGGAAAAGCATTCAGCAGCTGGATAAGCCTCCCCCAAGCTTGTGGGAGACTTTCTTCTTCAACTTGAGCAAAGTTGTATATTTCCAGCAAGGCAGCTTGCTTCTTATGGGCAGGGAAATATTTTTCAAAGAAGTAGTAGACCATATCCTCGGGGCTACGCACACAACCAGGAGAAGAGAAGTGAACCAGGTCTTAGCATCATCCTTTAGCGAGAAAGTAAACAGCTTGAGGATATAGTAGTGGCGGATCTTTTCCTCACTAGTGAATAGGGTGGCTATATCGTGCAGTTTGGTAAGATGGGCTACAACCGTTGCAGACTCATAACCATGAAAAGGATCAGATTCGACCAGAGTGATTAACTGAGGGTCGACAGAGAATTCATAATCCTTATCAGTCACAAAGATAGGCGAAGTGGCAAACTTCGGGTCGTATTTCATCCTAGCGTTCAGAGATTTTTCTTTCCACTTGCCCAGTAATTTCTCAACATCATAGCTATAGTTACACGCAAGAAAGTCCTCAGCTATCTCTCCCTCCATAACATAACGCGTATCAGGCATATCAGGCAATTCAGGCATAGGAGAGCTAGTTCTAGCAGGCAAAATAGCAGGTTCTACTTCAATAGTATTATCAGTTTTGGAAGTATCATCACATCTAGCAGCAACTCTAGCAATTTGTGCATCAAGGAATGCACCTAGTGGCAAAGTAATATCAAGCATAGTATCATCAGGCATAGTATCGAGCATAGCATCATCAGGCATAGTATCAAGCATAGCATCATCAGGCATAGTATCAAGCATAGCATCATCATGCATAGTATCAAGCATAGCATCATCAAGCACATGCGACATATGAATATTTCTAGCAGGAGCTGATGTTGCAAACTTACTCATAACTGAAGGTGAATCAAGTGCAGAGCTAGATGGCAGTTCCTTACCTGTCCTCATAGTTGAGGGCAAGACTTTAGTTCTTGGATCTATCGGGTTCCTCATAGTGACCAGTAGATGTAAATCCCAAGTGACTCCGAGAATATAGCTGTCCTTCCCCGGCAATGGCGCCAGAAAATAGTCTTGATAACCCACAAGTGTAAGGGATCGCAACAGTTTTCAAGGGTAGAGTATTCAACCCGAATTTATTGATTCCACACAAGGGGAAGCGAAAGAATATTCTCAAGTATTAGCAGCTGAGTTTGTCAATTTCAACCACACCTGAAAGATTAGTTCCTGCAAGCAAAGTATCAGTAGCAAAGTGGTATGATAGCAACGGTGCCAGAAAAAGGTCTGTTGATGGCAGACTATTCCTAACTTGTCATATCAATGGCGCCTAGAAAAGTCTTGCAACAAGTAGCAGCAAAGTAGCAAGTGACAGCAGTAGTGACAGCAGTAGCAAGGAACAACAGTGGTGACATCAGTAGCAAGTAACAGTAGTAGCCAGTAGCAGCAGAGTAACAACAGTAGCAACAGTAGTAGCGATAAAGTAACATAGCAAGGACCAGTAGTAAAAGACTCGTAGGCATTGGATCGGTGATGGATGATTATGCCGGATGTGATTCATCATGTAACAGCTATAACACGGAGAGATAAGTGATTAGCTCTCGTTAGTCAATCTAATGTAGGCATGTATTCCGTATGTAGTCATACGTGCTTAGGGAAAAGAACTTGCATGACATCTATTGTCCATCCCTCTCGTGGCAGCGGGGTCCTAATGGAAACTACGGGATATTAAGGTTCTCCTTTTAATAAAGAACCGGACCAACGCATTAACACTTAGTGAATACATGAACTCCTCATACTATGGTCATGTCTGGGAGTGGTTTCGGCCATTGTCACTCTGGGGTTGCCGGGTCATAACACATAGTAGGTGACTACAACTTGCAAGATAGGATCTAAAACACACATATATTGGCGACAACATAATAGGTTCAGATCTGAAATCATGGCACTTGGGCCCTAGTGACAAGCATTAAGCATGGCAAAGTAGTGGCAACATCAATCTCAGAACATAGTGGATACTAGGGATCAATCCCCATCAAAACTAACTCAATTACATGATAGATATCATCCAACTCATCACTGTCTAGCAAGCCTATGATGAGATTACTCACAAATGGTGATGAGCATCATGGAATTAGCAATGGAGGAAGGTTGATGATGACGATGGCGACGATCTCCCCTCTCTGGAGCCCAGAACGGACTCCTGATCTGCCCTCCAGATGGAGAACAGGAGGCGGCGGTGCCTCCGTATCGTAAAACGTGATGAATACTTCTCTCTGATTTTTTCCAGGCGAAACGGAATATATAGAGCTGAAATTGGAGGCGGTGGAGCCTCGTGGGCCCCACAAGCCTCATTGGTGCGGCCTGGGGGGGTGGCCGCGCCGTCTGGGCTTGTGCCCACTGGCTCACCCCCTCCGGGTGATCCTTGCACAGGTATTGTTTTTAATTCCAGAAAAATTCACCATAAATTTTCAGGACATTCCGAGAACTTTTATTTCTGCACAAATACAACACCATGGCAATTCTACTAAAAACAGTGTCAGTCCGGGTTAGTTCCATTCAAATCATGCAAATTAGAGTCCAAAACAAGGGCAAAAGAGTTCGGAAAAGTAGATACGACGGAGAGGTATCAGTGTTCACACTCTTCCATTGTATAATCCATGTTAGATTTAGTTTTCTAGCCTTTTTCTTGTGTGTTTGAAAAACTTGCAGAAAACCCAAAATATTTCTCGTTTCTTTCCGGTTTCTCTTTCTAGTGTAATTTGGTTGTAGTATTAAAAGAAAACCCAAAAACATTTCTATTTTATTCTCTTTCTTGCCGGGAGCTTTCCCGTGTAAATAGTTTTTCTCGTTTTAGTTTTCCCTTGTTTAGCATTGCTTTCTTCTAGAAAAAACTAAAAAGTCCAAAAATATTTTATTGTCTTTCTCTGAATTTCTTTTCCCTTTGTTGAGTTGTTACCAAGGGAAGACCACGATGATAATGTTGAGTGGCCCTCATATACATTGCTATGGATCTACTAAAGAGCCCATATTACTTTGTCTTCTCCTCTTGAATAAATGTTACAGATTCCAGCTTAGTCCACAACACTCTTGCGCTATTATTATGTTCATATCGTTTGGTCATGCAAGTGAAAGGCAATAAAGACAACATTTGATGAAGTGACTGCGGCACAGAGAAGCGGGTATGTACTCAACTTGTTTTCGTTTTTGTAAATATGTTTACACCAGTATCGATGATTTAGAGTATTATGACCAAAAATATTTGCAATGACAATTAGAGATTATAGTTGTTCATGCCATCCTTAAGTATCTAGGAGTGGATAATGATTTATCTTTGATGTCAACATGCATTAAAAAGGTTGTGATGTAGTATGATGATATGGTATCCTCCTTTGAATGTTCGAGTGGATTGACTTGGCACATGTTCACACATGTAACTGAATCAAAACCAGCCTCCACGATATTTATGTTCATAGTGTTTATACCCTACTCATGCTAGTATGCAACGATAATTATTCATAAGCATATTCATCACCATCTTCGCTCTCTAGCTGGCCGCTTCCCAACCTATTTTCTAACCTTCACCTGTACTAAGAGGGAATACTACTTCTGCATCAAAATCCTTGAAACAAAGTCATTCTAGATGAGTCCACTATATCTACCTATATGTGGTATTACTCTATTGTTCCAAGTAAAATTGCATGTGCCACCTCTAATACTTCAAATGAACTTCTGTTTTGTGTGCCTGGACCGCTCATGGAGCGACATGGAGAGGTCAATATGTTCCATCCTAAGAGGGTTATTCTCATGATGAGCGTTTACTCACTCGTCTTTGCATGAGAGGGGTTGGTAAAAAGGGAGTCCTAATCCCGAAATCATAAATCGCAAATAGTTAAACAAAACCCCCCCTAGATTGTTGTTTCTATGGACGACATCCGTTGATACGGCTAGTCGTGGAGTGTATTCGTTGGTGGAGAGCGAGTAAACCTTTACTTTTATCACTTGGTAACCTCTGCTAGTTTGTTTAGCATGGAAGATACCACTAACTCTTGGTCGTAACGTTGAAAAGAAGGGTGTTCCTCCCAAAAACAATTATCTCTGATTTTTGCTATGAGCTCTCAAACAACTGCAAATCCCTTCTTCCCTCTGCGAAGGAACTTTCTATTTACTTTCAAGCTATTTTATTTTTACTTTGAGTCATCACCTTCTCACATAAGTACCATACCTGAGAGCATTGATGTCATCCTCATGCTTTGTGTATAGTTAAACGTCGTTTGTAGCGTGACTCGATCTCTTCTACCATGAATTACAACGTATAGTCCTTGCTTGAACTTTGGAGGTGATCTGCATTTATGTTTTGCGGTCTCAGAACGGGCTAGCAAGATACCATTGTTGTCATACTATATCATGATTCTGCTTTTGAGTTATCTTATTATTGCTTGGTAGTTGATTATGCCATTGATATGAGTTAATATAGTTTGTAAGGGTTTCTGCCAATATGATTAGTCATGGTTTATGCTGAAAACCTGGGTGAAATCTAAGCATGTATATTTAAACAATAACAAAAGAGTTTGGAAATTTTTTTCTTTTTCAATTTTAGTTTGTCAACTGAATTGCTTAAGGACAAGCAATGGGTTAAACTTGGGGGAGTTGATACGTCCCCATCGTATCTACTTTTCCTACCGATTTTGTTCTTATTTTGGACTCTAATTTGCATGATTTGAATGAAAGTAATCCAGACTGACGATGTTTTAGCACAACTACCATGGTGTTGTTTTTGTGCAGAAATAAAACTTCCCAAAATCGAACAAAACCTTCTCGAGATTTTTTATGGAATAAAAGAAAAATATTAGAACCAATACCCACTTGAGGGGAGGCTCGAGGTGCCTACTAGGCACCAGGGCGCGCCACCCCCCTAGTGCGGTCTGGTGGGTAGTGGGGCCCACGGGGATCCACTTATCCTAATTCCAGCGCTATAAAATCCTATTTTCGAAGAAAAAATAGGAGAGGAAGTTTCATCGCATTTCACAATATGAAGCCGCCTCCACCTCGTGTTCTTCATCGGGAGGCTAGATATGGAGTCTGCTTGGGGCTCGGGAGAGGGGAATCTTCGGTCTTCGTCATCATCGACCCTCCTTCATTGCCAACTCCGTGATGCTCTCCACCGGGAGTGAGTAATCCCTTCTTAGGCTTCTTGGTCGGTAAGGAGCTGGATGAGATTCATCATGTAATCGAGTTAGTTTTGTTAGGGCTTGATCCCTAGTATCCACTATGTTGGGAGATTGATGTTGCTACGACTTTGCCATGCTTAATGCTTGTTACTAGGGCCCAAGTTCCTTGATTTCAGATCTGAACCATTTGTGTTTTCACCATTATATCTATGTTCTTTATCCGATCGTCCAAGTCATACGATTCTACTATTTGTTAGGATCCGCATACCCCAAAGTTACAATAACTGGGATTTTTCCGGTGATTATCGTAGTATGAGGAGTTCATGTATTCACTATGCGTTAATGTTTTGTTCTGGTTCTCTATCAAAAGGAGGCCTTAATATCCCTTAGTTTCCTTAAGGACCCCGCTGCCATGGGAGGGTAGTGCAAAAGATGGCATGCAAGTTCTTCTCGATAAGCATGTATGACTATTTATAGAATACATGCCTAGATTATATCGATGAACGGGAGCTAGTTCTTTGTCGTCCTTTGTTCTGACTGATACATGATGAATATCATCTAGCAATATCACCGATCTAGTGGCTACGATTTTTCCACATATTGTTCTTGCTAAGTTACTATTGTTGCTACTGTTGTTACAACTCCTACAACTCATATATCACTATTATCATTACTGTTGCCACTATTACCACTTCTATCAAAACTATCGTATTAATGTGCTACTGATCAATGTGTTCCAGATACTAAATCTCCAAGTGTGTTTGAATTGACAAGTCATGTTCTAATGCTTGCAAATATTATTTGTCTCCCCTTGTATCGAATATATAAATATGGGTTGAATACTCTACCCTCGAAAACTATTCTAATCCCATATACTTGTGGGTTATCAAGGTACTGTACAAGGTGCCGGAGAAGAAAGAGAAGAAGAAGAAGGGCGAGAAGAGGGAGGCCCAAGAAGGCGTCGGTCCAAGAGGACCCTTGGACAGTAAGTCCGAGGACACCCAAGCCCCTTCTGCTCATTAGGGAGAGCAGGAAGAGGACGAGGAGGAAATCGACTCCTCCCGATTAAGGAAGAGGGTGCCATGTGATGATGCTCAGGGGAATCTACCTCCTCCTTCCCTGAAAAGGTAATGCAGTGCCAAGGTGGCCCTATTTTATGGCAACCCTGACTCTTCCAAGAATTCTACGACTTCTGAACTGGATCCTCGAAGTAACCTTAGGGCCAAGGCCTCGGCCCAAAGGTATGAATTTGAAGACTCTATCGTACATCCATGTTGACGTTCGTTACTAACCTTACGCATGCCTTTCATGTTGTAGACCACCACGTGACCTCCCCACCGATCAAGCCCGAGAGGGAGATTATTCGTCAGCTGAGCAAGCGAAGAGAGGGAAAGCATCCCGCACTACACCTCCTTCGGCTGTTGAGGAGACCAAGGAGGTAGTATCCTAAAAGACCCCTCCTGGGCCGAATACGAGGGGTGGGGGTGATGAAATTATGGCCAAGGTTAATAGCTCGGTCACCGAAGACCAAGGAGAACCCCTATTGGATAACAAATAGGGATAACCCAGTCAATCCGAGCTCTCTACGAAGACGGCCCCAAAGCCTCCCAGGCCCCCAGAATTGTCCATTCTGGACTCCGCCAAAGGGGGGAACCGAGATGCCGACACCAGAGGCACTCGTAGCACAGCAGGCTGAAACCGGGTGGCCGGCTGTGAAGGAGGAGGCTCTGAATGACCCCTTTATCATCGAAGAACACCACACTATTCTGGGTTCGGTTTTACAAAGCATTCAGTCCATTGACAACGGACTCAAGGAGGTTTTCGGTGGCCTCTTGGAGGGCTTCAAGGTAAATCATGTAATACCTTTTACAAAGAGAATTTATTTTATAGGGTTATGCAATTCTCATATATAGTAGCCCCCGAGCCCTGGGTGAGTTTGACAAACTCAAGAGGGGGTCAAATAGCTCAAGAAAAACTGATAATAATAAAAGTGAACTGTAGCCCCCGAGACTGTGGCAAGATTGAAGAAAACCTGGCACAACATGTAAAAACCTATTGCTGGTGTCAAAACCGGCGAATCTCGGGTAGAGGGTCCAAACTGTGGATCTTGGATCCATGGGTAACATGAGACAAGGGATACAATGTTTACCCAGGTTCAGTCCCTCTTGATGGAGCTAAAACCCTATGTCATGCTCTGGTTTATATTGATGACGGAGTATCGAATACAGAGTTGATCTACCTCCAGATCTTATGTTGTGGTCTAATACCCTAGGAGTAATGATCTTAGCTTGCCCTACGAGCTAAGATCCTTTGGTTTATATAGATACCAGGGGTACTATGGTTACACAATGTCAGTTGAACCAAGTAGTAAACATTTCGCTATTATCATCTTGTCTTGGAGCATACACCAAGTCTTCAAAAAAGTTCTTTATAGATACGGTGTAGTCTTGTAATTCCGATTGTGAATAGCGCTTTTGTCGGATAACTTTTTAGCGAAAGGTCATGACCAAGTATGACCACTGACCAGTTACAAAAACACGGTTTGAGGAAGTTTTCTCATTTACGTGTTTCGTCAATACGGAGATAGTGCCACACATTTTAGGGGATATGGTTTATGATTTGGGCTATCCCATGTGTGCATAACTGCACGATTTATCACGAAGTGGCGAGGTTTGTGGTGAGACAGAGGGGCTCTTGGTATTACAGTGGCTTATAAAAAGGAAACTGTCACCTCAGCCTCCATACGCTCCTCGGATCTCACATCGCCATAGCCTTCCCAAATACTTAGAGCTTCAAGCTTCCAAGCTTCACCCTCTTCCCAATCTCCTCGAACCCTTTATCTAATTCGGCCATGGACGGATCGGGTTCGAAAGGCAAGTGGGAGGCCTCTAGTGTCACCAATAATGATATTTTGGAGTGGAAGCACGACGGCTACTTGTCGACGAACATTGTTCGCCGCACTCCGGAGAAGGGCCAGGTCGTCCCCATGCCTAAAGAAAGAGAGAGTGGTGTTCATTCCTCACTTCCTCTGGGGCGTCGGCTTACCTCTCCACCCCTTGATATAGGGTTTAATGTTTTATTATGGGTTGGACTTCCATGATCTCCCCCAAACTCTTTTTTGCATATTTCGGCCTTTATCGTTGTGGGCGAGGCCTTTTTGCGGCACCAATCCCACTTGGTATTGTGGTTTAAGGTCTTCAACCTCAAGACGAAGGTAGTTAGCGGCGAGCAGGAAGACTATGGGGGAGTAATGATTAGCAAGCTCCCCTGGTTCAATGATTGGACGGTTCTTTCATGGACACCGTCAAGGTTTGGCAACAAGAGTAGTTATATATCACCGAACCACGTGACGCGGAGTGGGCGCCCCCAGATTTAGATCCGGTCCTCGCGTCAGATTGGTACCATGGTCAGAGAAGGCACTCGATTGGGGGAAAAGTATAAAGGCGGAGGAGCTGCAAAGGTGGATCTCCATCTTGCTGAAGAAGAAGATCGAGATGACCAATGTAGTTCAGGTCATGCTACACAACCGCCTCCTCCCTTGTCAGCATCGGGCTGCTCCTATGTGGTCTTACGGTCCGGATGACCCGGTCATTGTGCAACACTTATTTCGCATCACCAATGAAAAGCAGTGGAAGGTACTATTCAAGCCGCAGAAGATTTCGGCGGCCGAAGAGGAAGACATCGACATCGACGCAAGCAACCCCACGGACCAGTAAGATTTCATTATGTGTGTTTGGATTTTCCCTCTTTTAACAAGGCTCTTATTCCCCTTTGCCTTCGCATTCACATATGTGGCTAGAGAAGTCCCAGCGAATCAACTATCCGATGCCATTGCCCGAGGGACCTAGGACGGCTTTATTAACAACCATGCTGGTTAAAAAGCCATACACGACGCCAAAGAAGAATGAAGAAAAGAAGGAGGCGAATAAGAAGGACCGAGGAGGCCTTCGCTCCGAAGGACCTCCGGACACCAGGTCCGAAGACACACACGCTCCCGCTACTCTGGAGGGAGAGGAGGAAGAGGGCCGGGAGGAGACTAGCTCTTTCCACACGAAGGAAAGGGCAGCGTTGTAACGACTAAGATGCGGCTCTTTCCTTATTTGGGGGTGAGGCCTGAAAAGGGGAAAGGGGCGCATCTAAGTGTTTCGCAAGCAGGATAAACATCGCAATACATAATGCATGGAAGGGTAATAAGATTTTGCTTACACTCGCCACTAGCTAAATTATAGAGTCGCACAGTCATACATTATTCAAATGGAAAGCAAGGTCCGACTATGGACAAGATAAATGACAAAAGGAATGCTATCCCACCTTGCTAGGCCTACGATCACGACCAAGTGCCTCTAATCCTCGGGATACGTCACATTCAGTCTGCCACAGTATTCATCGAACTCCCACCTCAGCCGGGTATCCTCAGGGACGTCTGCATCTGGAGTACCTGTACCTGTGGGTGGTTGTAGTAAATTGTGAGCCACGAGGACTCGGCAATATCATGACCCTGGTACTGAGTCTAACTAAGTTATTTGGTGAAGTTGGGGTATGTGTTTGAATTTTTAGCCACCTAAGCATATATGGTAGCTATCTTGCGAAGAACAGAAATAAGTTATGGTCGTCCACGTAAGACGGTCAGGTCTAAGAATAATCACTAAGTGATCCTGAACACCTACTTACGTCATTCATAAACCCACTGTGTTCTCGATCAGAGTAGGGACTCTGAAAGAAACAGTCACGGTTACTCACACAGTTAGCAGATTTTAGTTAAGTTACTTTAAATTGTCTAGATCGGGATATTAACAAAATATCCATGTTTGCCACATAACCGCGGGCATGGCTTTCCAAAAGATTTAACCCTGGAGGGGTGCTCCAACTAATCCATCACAAATTACCACAGGCCACATAGTAATCCTCAACCACGAAACTCGCGATCTCGTCGGATTCCTTAGAGGAAAACCTCAACTCTGAGAAGACCCAAAGTCTCACCGGAATCCCAATGCCCAAGATATATCGCTAAGGTAAGACAAGTCTAGCAAGACCTCCCGATGTGTCGACGAACCGGATAGGAGCCTTGTATCTCGTCTCAGGACACGCCGGATAAGCGAAGCGTACACTAGCTTGATAGAAATCACCCGAGTTGCCTCGGGTTGGCCTCGCATAGTGCTCTAATTTGGATCCACATTCATGAGGAGTACTGGCCCGAGTTGTTGATTAATTCCTTGGGGTAGCTATTCCCTATGCTTTTTATTATTAAGTTGTTAGCAAATGAACACCAAAGTTGGGTCTTGCCAGACAAGCCTTAACACTAAATGATTTATCAAGGGGGTCCTCATAACAACCCCGAACGTGTTAGGAGCGCTCACTTATGGAATAAAAACACCAGTAGCCGAAACTAAGGCGGCAACAACGGAAGAAATCACCCGGAAAAAGGCTAGGCCTTCCGCCGTTTACCAAGTATATAGGTGCGTTAATTAAATAGCATTTAAATAAGGATGATATCAAAATGCCCATGTTATCACATGGACCAGCTGGCACCTGCAACTAGCAACGCTAATAATAATGGTTGAGCAAGCCTAACTTAGCCAAACAATATTTGCTAGGAGGGAAGGTGTTTGAGATTTCATGGCAATGTTTGATGCCCTATACATCATGTGGTAGGCAGCGGAGATATAACGATGGAAACGAATCAACTAAGCATAACAAGGCTATAAACAATGTCAAGGTCATGATCATCTTGCATGTAATATCTTTAGAGTGGAACTGTTCATGATCTTCCTGCACGAACTCACCGTAATCCTGGAACTTGTTTCCGGACCCAGTAGCTACTGATACGTCCATTTTGCATCATCCTTTCATGTTGACATTTATTGCTTTTTGGGCTGTTATTTCACTTCATGGTACAATACTTATGCCTATTCTCTCTTATTTTGCAAGGTTTACATGAAGAGGGAGAATGCAGGCAACTGGAATTCTGGCCTGAAAGTGGAGCAAGTTTGAGATACCTATTTTGCGCAACTCCAAATGTCGTAAAAATCAACGAGGATTTTTTTCCGAATTTATCAAAATACTGGGCCGAAGAAGCGCCAGAGGGGCGCCAGCAGGTGGCCACAAGCCTGCTAGGCGCGGCCACCCCCCGTGGTCGCGCCTAGGGGGCTTGTGGGCAGCCTGCTGGCCCACTGGCCCCCCTCTTCTGCTATATGAAGGGTTTCGTCTGGAAAAAAATCAGGGAGGAGCTTTTTCGTGGATTCGCCGCCGCCACGAGGCGGAACTTGAGCAGAACCAATCTAGAGCTCCGGCAGGACGATCCTGCCGGGGAAACTTCCCTCACGGAGGGGGAAATCCTCGCCATCGTCAACACCAACACTCCTCTCATCGTAGGGGACTCATCACCATCAACATCTTCATTAGCACCATCTCATCTCCAAACCCTAGTTCATCTCTTGTAACCAATCTCCGTCTCACGACTCCGATTGGTACTTGTAAGGTTGCTAGTAGTGTTGATTACTCTTTATAATTGATGCTAGTTGGATTATTTGGTGGAAGAGTTTATGTTCAGATCCTTGATGCTACTCATTACCTCTCTGGTCATGAATATGATTATGCTTTGTGACTAATTACTGGGATAAGTCATGCTAATAGTAGTCATGTGAATTTGGTATTCGTTCGATATTTTGATGTGTTGTATGTTGTTTTTCCTCTGGTGGTGTTATGTGAACGTCGACTACATAACACTTCACCATTATTTGGGCCTAGAGGAAGGCATTGGGAAGTAGTAAGTAGATGATGGGTTTGCTAGAGTGATAGAAGCTTAAACCCTAGTTTATGCGTTGCTTCGTAAGGGGCTGATTTGGATCCACTAGTTTAATGCTATGGTTAGACTTTGTCTTAATTCTTCTTTCGTAGTTGTGGATGCTTGCGAGAGGGGTTAATCATAAGTGGGATTCTTGTCCAAGTAAGGGCAGTACCCAAGCGCCGGTCCACCCACATATCAAACTATCAAAGTAACGAACGCGAATCATATGAACATGATGAAAACTAGCATGACAGAAATTCCCGTGTGTCCTCGGGAGCATTTTTTCCTCCTATAAGACTTTGTCCAGGCTTGTCCCTTGCTACAAAAGGGATTGGGCCACTTTGCTGCACCATTGCTACTTTTGTTACTTGTTGCTTACTACGGATCATCTCGCCACACAATCACTTGTTACCGATAATTTCAGTGCTTGCAGATTTTACCTTGCTGAAAACCACTTGTCAGATCCTTCTGCTCCTCGTTGGGTTCGACACTCTTACTTATCGAAAGGACTACGATTGAGCCCCTATACTTGTGGGTCATCAAGACTCTTTTCTGGCGTCGTTGCCGGGGAGTGAAGCGCCTTTGGTAAGTGGAACTTGGTAAGGAAACATTCACTATGGATACTAATACTTTGAGGGGCTTGTTCGGGGTATCTTCACCTCAAACGGAAGCACAAATAGTTGCTCCTCAACCTACTGCACCTACTGAAAATATTTTCTTTGAATTTCCTTCAGGTATGCTTGAGAAACTGCTGGCTAATCCTTCTACACGAGATGGAACATCACATCCAGACATGCATCTAATCTATGTAGATGAAGTTTGTGGTTATTTAAGCTTGCAGGTTTGCCCGAGGATGAGGTCAAGAAGAAGGTCTTTCCTTTATCTTTTAAGGATAAGTCTTTGACATGGTATAGGCTATGTGATGATACTGGATCATGGGACTACAATCGGTTGAAATTGGAATTTCATCAAAAGTTTTATCCTATGCATTTAGTACATTGTGATCGGAATTATATTTATAATTTTTGGCCTCGTGACAGAGAAAGGTTCGCTCAAGCTTGGGGTAGGCTTAAATAAATGCTATATTCATGCCCCAACCATGAGCTCTCAAGAGAAATTATCATTCAGAACTTGTATGCCCGGCTTTTTGATGATGATCGCACCATGCTTGACACTTCTTGTGGCGGTTCTTTTATGAAGATAGATATTGACTTCAAATGGAATTTATTGGAGAGAATTAAATGCAACTCTGAAGATTGGGAGCTGGAAGAAGGTAAGGAGTCAGGTATGAATTTCAAGTTTGATTGCGTTAAATCCTTTGTTGAAACAAATACCTTTAGTGATTTTAGCGCTAAGTATGGACTTGACTCTAGGATAGTAGCTTCACTGTGTGAATCATTTGCTGCTCATATTGATCTCCGCAAAGAGATGTGGTTTAAATATCATCCTCCTTTAGAAGTCAATGTAGTTAAACCCAATCCAGTTGAAGAGAAAGTCATTGCCTATAATGATCCTGTTGTTCCCAGTGCTTACATTGAGAAACCACCTTTCCCTGTTAGGATAAAGGATCATTCTAAAGCTTCAACTATGATATGTAGAGTCTACATTAGAACACCTACACCCCCTGAGCACATTAGAGTTGAACCTAGCATTGCTATTATCAAAGATCTTTTGTCCGACGATGTTGAGGGACATAATATTCACTTCTGTGAAGATGCTGCTAGAATTGCTAAACCTCACGCTAGAGACAAACATAGGCCTGTTGTTGGCATGCCTGTTGTTTCTGTTAAGATAGGAGATCATTGTTATCATGGCTTATGTGACGTGGGTGCTAGTGTTAGTGCAATACCTCAATCCTTATATGATGAAATCAAAGATGAGATTGCACCTGTTGAGATAGAACCCATTGATGTCACTATTCAGCTTGCCAATAGAGATACTATCTGCCCTGTAGGAATTGTTAGGGACGTTGAAGTCTTCTGTGGTAAAACGAAGTATCCTGCTGATTTCCTCGTTCTTGCTACCGCACAAGATAGCTTTTGTCCCATCATATTTGGCAGACCCTTCCTCAATACTGCCAATGCTCATATTGATTGTGAGAAGCAAACTGTCACTGTTGGCTTTGAAGGTGTGTCACATGAGTTCAATTTCTCTAAGTTTGGTAGACAACCTCATGAAAAGGAGTTGCCTAGTGGGATGAAACTATTGCCTTAGCTTCTATTGCCGTACATCCTATTAATCCCTTAGAGCAATACTTGCTCGAGCATGAAAATGATATGCATATGGATGAAAGGGATGAGATATATAGAGTTGTCTTAGAACAATATCATATCCTTAAGAATAACTTGCATGTTGAACTGCTTGGGGATCCACCCCCACCAAAGGGTGATCCTGTGTTCGAGCTTAAACAGTTGCCTGATACTCTTAAGTATGCTTATCTTGATGAAAAAGAGATATATCGTGTTATTATTAGTGCTAGGCTCTCAAAGCATGAAGAAAATAAGTTACTAAAAACTCCGAGGAAGCACCGTGCTGCTATTGGATATAATCTTGATGATCTTAAGGGCATTAGTCCCACACTATGCCAACACAAGATTAAAACTGATCCTGACTTCAAACTAGTTGATGATCATCAAAGGAGATTAAATCCTAAGATGAAAGAGGTAGTAAGAAAAGAAATACTAAAGCTCCCGGAAGCAGGTGTTATCTATCCTGTTGCTCATAGTGATTGGGTGAGTCTGGTGCATTGCGTCCCTAAGAAGGGAGGCATTACCATTGTCCCTAATGATAAGGATGAATTGATCCCACAGAGGATTATTACTGGCTATAGGATGGTGATCGATTTTAGGAAATTGAATAAAGCCACTAGGAAAGATCATTACCCTTTGCCTTCTATCGACCAAATGCTAGAAAGACCATCTAAACACACACACTTCTGCTTTCTAGATGGTTATTCTGGTTTCTCCCAAATACCAGTTGCACAATCTGATCAGGAGAAAACCACTTTGACCTGCCCTTTCGGTACCTTTGCTTATAGACGTATGCCTTTTGGCTTATGTAATGCACCTGCCACCTTTCAAAGATGTATGATGTCTATATTCTCTGACTTTTGTGAAAAGATTGTTGAGGTTTTCATGGATGACTTCTCCATTTACGGGTCTTCCTTTGACGATTGCCTCAGCAACCTTGATTGAGTCTTGCAGAGATGTAAAGGTACCAATATTGTCTTGAATTGGGAGAAGTGCCACTTTATGGTTAATGAAGGCATCGTCTTAGGACATAAAATTTCTGAAAGAGGTATTGAAGTCGATAAGGCTAAAGTTGATGCAATCGAGAAAATGCCATACCCTACAGATATCAAAGGTATAAGAAGTTTCCTTGGTCATGCTGGTTTCTATAGAAGGTTCATTAATGACTTCTCTAAGATTTCTAGGACTCTTACCAATCTCTTGCAAAAGGATATTCCTTTTGTTTTTGACGATGATTGTGAGGAAGCCTTCGAAATACTTAACAGTGCTTTGATAACTGCACATATTGTTCAACCACCTGATTGGAACATGCCGTTTGAAATCATGTGTGATGCTAGCGATTATGTTGTTGGTGCTGTTCTAGGGCAAAGAGTTGACAAGAAGTTCAATGTTATTCACTATGCTAGTAAAACTCTAGACAGTGCCCAAAGAAACTATGCTACTACGGAGAAGGAAATTTTAGCAGTCGTGTTTGCATGTGAAAAGTTCAGGTCTTACATAGTTGATTCCAAAGTCACTATTCACAATGATCACGCTGCTATTAAGTACCTCATGGAGAAGAAGGACGCTAAACCTAGACTTATCAGATGGGTTCTCTTGCTACAAGAGTTTGATTTGCACGTTGTCGACAGGAAGGGTGCTGATAACCCCGTAGCAGATAACTTGTCTAGGTTGGAGAACGTTCTTGATGACCCACAACCTATTGATGATAGCTTTCCCGATGAGAAATTGAATGTCATCAATGCTTCACGTAGTGCACCGTGGTATGCTGATTATGCAAACTATATCGTTGCCAAATATATACCACCTAGTTTCACATACCAGCAAAATAAGAAATTCGTCTACGACTTGAGACACTACTTTTGGGATGATCCCCACCTTTATAAGGAAGGAGTAGATGGTGTTATTAGACGTTGTGTATCTGAACATGAACAGAGACAGATCCTATAGAAGTGTCACTCCGAGGCCTACGGAGGACACCATGCGGGAGATAGAACTGCAACAAGGCATTGCAATCACGTTTCTATTGGCCCACTCTCTTGAAGGATGCCCGTAAGTTTGTATTGTCTTGTGACGAATGTCAAAGAGTAGGTCATATGGGTAAACGTCAGGAAATGCCTATGAACTATTCACTTGTCATTGAACCATTTGATGTTTGGGGCTTTGATTATATGAGACCTTTTCCAAAATCTAATGGGTATACTCACATCTTAGTTGCTTTTGATTACGTCACTAAGTGGGTAGAAGCTATCCCCACTAGTAGTGTTGATCACAACACTTCTATCAGGATGCTTAAAGAAGTTATCTTCCCTAGATTTGGAGTCCCTAGATATCTAATGACCGACGGTGGTTCACATTTCATTCATGGTGCTTTCCTTAAAACGCTTGCTAAGTACGATGTCAACCATAGAATTGGGTCTCCCTATCAGCCTCAGTCCAGTGGTCAAGCACAGCTAAGTAATACAGAGATTAAACTGATTCTGCAAAAGACTGTCAATAGATCTAGAAAGAATTGGTCTAAGAAGCTCGATGATGCACTGTGGGCTTATAGAACTGCCTATAAGAATCCCATGGGAATGTCTCCGTACAAAATGGTGTACGGTAAAGCATGTCATTTACCTCTTGAGCTAGAGCATAAAGCTTATTGGGCAATCAAAGAGCTCAACTTTGATTTCAAACTTGCTGGTGAGAAGAGGTTGTTTGACATTAGCTCGCTTGATGAATGGAGAACTCAGGCATATGAGAATGCCAAATTGTTCAAAGAGAAGGTTAAGAGGTGGCATGATAAGAGGATACAAAAGCGTGAGTTCAATGTAGGTGATTATGTCTTGCTATATAACTCTCGTTGAAGATTCTTTGCAGGCAAGCTTCTCTCTAAATAGGAAAGTCCCTATATTGTTGAGCAAGTATATCGTCCCAGTGCTATCAAGATCAACAACACGGAAGGTAATTGTCCGTAAATGGGCAGAGAATCAAGCATTATATCTCAGGTACTCCCATAAATGTTGAAAGCAATATCATCAATACCATAACTCCGGAGGAATACCTAAGGGATGTTTATCAGCCTGTTTCAGACTACAAAAACAAAGAGGTATGTGATTCGGTAAGAAAACAGATTCCAAAACTTTCCCAATAGGATTTTTTCTCCATTTTGGAATATTTCAAAAAATACAAAAATTTGAAGTAGTCCGAAAAGTGCGCGAGGAGGCGACAAGCCTGCCCGGCGCGGGCCCACCTCTTGGCCGCGCCTGGGGGGCTTGTGGCCACCTCGTGCGCCTCCCGGACTCCGTTTTCGTGCGGAGTACTCCTTATGGTCCAGAAAAAATCAATATATACTCGCCCGTTTGGTTTGGCCCCTGTATCACGTAGATTTCCTCTGTTTTCGTTTCGAGCCTGTTTTCTGTCGCAGATTTAGGGCAAGATGTCTTCTCAAGATTAAGAGGGGGAGAGCTACGTGGCAGATTACCTTGCTGACCCCAAGGTCTATGGGGACTTGGATCCTTATGGCTGGATCACTAATGAGGAAGAAGATTATGATCCCAAGGGGAAGGAACAAACAAGTTTCGATGAAGAGGAGGCTCCTCTACCTCGACCTGGACACACACATGTGGAGTTCAAGAAGTTGAGCCTCCCTGACTCAAGGAATAAGCCTAAGACTTTGTTTATCCCTTCTCGTTTGTTGCAGGAGAGTAAGAACGAATTATGCCAAAGGGTGTTGAAGCTTGAAGAGGAAAATCATGATCTGAGGGAGTAGAATTTTATGCTCAGGTGGAAATTAAACAAGCTCAATACCTCTGCAGCAACTCCACCACCATCACCACCAAAGGAAGACAATTGAGCATGGGTATGGGAAATCCCCTTGGCTTGTGCCAAGCTTGGGGGAGTTGCCCCGGTATCGTATCACCATCACATCTTTTGCCTTTACCTTGCTTTAGTTTTCCTTTTCAGTTTTCTTTTTCTCTAGTAGTTTCAAAAAGTCTTAGTGTTTAGTCTTGAGTTTTCCTTTAAGTCACCCCCGATGTATTCGAGCTCGTGAGCCATATAATAAAGAGTGTCTTAGTTGAAGGGCTTTGCCTCTTGCCATGATGAATAGATTGAGAAAAGAACAAAAGCATGAAAGATCATGTAATGATCTTATGGGAAGTGATGGCTTCACATATAAAAAGAATGATGATTGAGACCTGTTGAGGGTAGACAAACGTAGACCTTGGTCATTGTTGCAATTAATACGAAGTGATAAAGAAGGAGAGGTTCACATATAAATATATCATCTCTGACACCATCTATGATTATGAACACTCACTAAACTATTACATGCCTAGAAATAGATGTTGGAGAAGGAAGACAACAAAATGAATTGTGTTTGCTTGGTTCCGAACAATGTTATATGATTAGAGATGCCTTAGCATGTGACGATTGCTTCCACCTCATATTAGCCAAAACTCCCGCACCAACTAGAAATACTACTTGTGCATCCATAAACCTTCAACCCAGTCTTCCCATGAGTGTCCACCATACCTACCTATGGATTGAATAAGATCCCTCAAGTAAGTTGTCATCGGTGCAAGCAATAAAAATTGCTCTCTAATATGTATGATCTATTAGTGTGTGGAAAATAAGCTTTGTATGAACCTGTGATGAGGAAGACATAAATGCGACAGACTTCATAATAAAGTTCTTTATCACAGGAGACAATATAAAGTGGCGTTCCTCCGCACTAAGAGGACGCGCATCCAAACCTCAAAAGCGCATGACAACATGTGCTTCCCTCTGTGAAGGGCCTATCTTGTACCTTTATTTTTTTCCCTTGAAAGATTCATGGTGATCTTCACCAATTCCCTATTTCGCATTTATCTTGGCTACCATCATATGCTTGGGAAAGATCTATATTCATATGTCAACTTGGAGGTAAGTATTCATGAATTATTATTGTTGACATTACCCTTGAGGTAAGCAGTTGGGAGGCAAAACTATAAGCCCCTATCTTTCTCTGTGTCCAGCTGAAACTTTGATCTGAGGAGTACCACGTGAGTTGTAGAAATTGTAGAGAATGAAAGGATGATTGAATATGTGGATTTGCTTTACCATCTCTTATTTGACTCTTTATGATGTTGTGATAAATTGCAATTGCTTCCATGACTAAAGGCTATCGGTTGTTACTTCTCGGTAAGGTTCTTGATCCATGCTTTACTTTGTGAAGGAATTGTCAATTTAGCATGAGAGATTATATGTTGGTATTGCTGTTCTGATCATGATCATGATGCATGCATGTTCGTATCTTGTTTTGTCGACACCTCTCTCCCTAAACATGTGGACATATTTAGTGAGCTAGGCTTTCGCTTGAGGACAAGCGAGGTCTAAGCTTGGGGAAGTTCATACGTCTATTTTGCATCATGCTTTCCAGTTGATATTTATTGCTTTTTGGGCTGTTATTTCACTTCACGGTACAATACTTATGCCTATTCTCTCTTATTTTGCAAGGTTTACATGAAGAGGGAGAATGTCGGCAGCTGGAATTCTAGCGTGAAAGTGGAGCAAGTTTGAGATACCTATTCTGTGCAACTCCAAACGCCGTAAAAATCAACGAGGATTCTTCTCCGGATTTATAAAAAATACTGGCCCGAAGAAGCGCCAGAGGGGCGCCAGCAGGTGGCCACAAGCCTGCTAGGCGCGGCCACCCCCTGGCCGCGCCTAGGGAGCTTGTGGGCAGCCTGCTGGCCCACTGGCCCCCCTCTTCAGCTATATGAAGGGTCTCGTCTGGAGAAAAAAAATCAGGGAGGAGCTTTTTCATGGATTCGCCGCCGCCAGGAGGCGGAACTTGAGCAGAACCAATCTAGAGCTCCGGCAGGACGATCCTGCCGGTGAAACTTCCCTCCCGGAGGGGGAAATCGTCGCCATCGTCATCACCAACACTCCTCTCATCGGAGGGGACTCGTCACCATCAACATCTTCATCAGCACCATCTCATCTCCAAACCCTAGTTCATCTCTTGTAACCAATCTCCGTCTCGCGACTCCGATTGGTACTTGTAAGGTTGCTAGTAGTGTTGATTACTCTTTATAGTTGATGCTAGTTGGATTATTTGGTGGAAGAGTTTATGTTCAGATCCTTGATGCTACTCATTACCTCTCTGGTCATGAATATGATTATGCTTTGTGAGTAGTTAATTTTGTTCTTGAGGACATGGGATAAGTCATGCTAATAGTAGTCATGTGAATTTGGTATTCGTTTGATATTTTGATGTCTTGTATGTTGTTTTTTCCTCTAGTGGTATTATGTGAACGCCGACTACATAACACTTCACCATTATTTGGGCCTAGAGGAAGGCATTGGGAAGTAGTAAGTAGATGATGGGTTGCTAGAGTGACAGAAGCTTAAACCCTAGTTTATGCGTTGCTTCGTAAGGGGCTGATTTGGATCCACTAGTTTAATGTTATGGTTAGACTTTGTCTTTATTCTTCTTTCGTTGTTGCGGATGCTTGCGAGAGGGGTTAATCATAAGTGGTATCCTTGTCCAAGTAAGGGAAGTACCCAAGCGCCGGTCCACCCACATATCAAACTATCAAAGTAACGAACGTGAATCATATGAACATGATGAAAACTAGCATGACAGAAATTCCCGTGTGTCCTCGGGAGCGTTTTTCCTCCTGTAAGACTTTGTCCAGGCTTGTCCCTTGCTACAAAGGGGATTGGGCCACTTTGCTGCACTGTTTCTACTTTTGTTACTTGTTGCTTGCTACGAGTCATCTCGCCACAAAATCACTTGTTACCGATAATTTCAGTGCTTGCTGATTTTACCTTGCTGAAAACCACTTGTCAGATCCTTCTGCTCCTCGTTGGGTTCGACACTCTTACTTATCGAAAGGACTACGATTGATCCCCTATACTTGTGGGTCATCAGCTACCCAAAGGAAACAATCATCCAATAAACACTAGCAAGAGATTATGCAACAATCAAAATGATGCATGCATGCACAAACTCTAATTAGGCACAGAATCAATAATACGTCAATAACCAAGTGCCACCTTATCACAAAAACACTTTTGTAGAACTGCACAAATCTGTAATGCAGTGCCACCATTGGATTCCTGGGGTTTTTGTACCCCAAATCCATATATCATACTGCTATATATGCATGCACAAAAACACCACAAAACAGTAAAGAAAATCTGCGGTGAATCAAAAGCTGCTCATGTCAAGAACAAGGGTTGTTCTTGCATATGCCAGATTTGGCATATTCCTCTTCTGGAATATTCCAGATTTGGAAAAATACCTCACAAATAATAAAAAAAACTACACACAATTAACAGGGGACCCACTGGTCATATGCACGAGGCCCCTAGAGTATGGCATGTGGGCCCTACACCCTACAACCCAAAACTGAAGCAGGAAAAATAAAAGGCCTAGGGGGGATCGAACCCACCACCTCATCATACACAGACACACACACTCTACCACTAGGCGAGGGCAAGGTAGTTGACTACACAAGGGGGAAGGAATCCCTCTATGCCATCTAATCTGCCAAGGCAACCGAGGGAAAAATACCCCAAATTGCAAAAGGGGAGAGGCTAGGCTTGAACCCACAACCTCTGCACCTCCGTGTGGCTCTCTTGCCACTGCGCTGCTGCGGTGTATCTGCTAGTCAGCAGGCATCAAACAACCTAATTTGAACTATGCACTCGAAGGAAAATACACAGCAAAATAAAAAGGGGCGCTGGGAGTTGGACCCATGACCTCATGGTCGCTGCACAAGCATCGGACCAGTCGAGCTATGAAGGGGATACTGGCAGAGGAGGGGTCCAGCCGAGGTGGAATAAGCCTGGGCGTCCTCTCTCTGAACACATAGGAGCTCCGGCAACGTGCTGCCGCTCTACGATCCGCAGCCGATGTTGCTGCCTATCGAGCTGCTACTGCTGCTACCGCGCTACGAACTGATGCTGCTATTGCGCTACGACTGCTCCTCCTCCTCTACTACATACTATTGCTGCTACTACGCACAACATTGCTGCTGCTGCAAGCTACTACTTGGTGGTGCAACTCCGGCAGGGCTACGGACACGGCGCAACTATGACGACTACTACCGAAAAGGGGGCGGAAAGGAACGGTTTGCTCTCTCCTAGGGTGTAGAAGAGGAGGGCACGCGCGACGAAGAGAAGCAACGCGCCGCTGCAGCCGATGAACTTTTGTAGGAGGAGATCACCGTAGAGGAAGAAGAGCCGCTCGTCATTGGGCGTCGTGGCATCGACCTTGATGTCCGATTGCCGTGGGAATGGAACCCCACGGCCCTCCGTGAGCTCCTGGTCCAGACGGGGAAGAGGACGGGCGTCGATCTGCTGCTGCTGTCAAGCTCACCAGGAGTTATTCATGGCGACGATGGTGTCGGGTGGCTCCCCTCGATGGCGCTAGGAGCAAGGGGAGGAGGAACCCTAGATGTGGGGCACGGCCAAATAGGCCGGAGGGGGCACCCTGTTTGCCGTCAAATGGAGGAGGAGGTTGATCCGGTGGCGCCCGATGAAGAGATGATGTATTTACTTCTGGCATCCCGTTGGTTACCCCAAGTGGAAGGTTGAGATGTAGTCAGCAGCAAGTTTTCCCTCACACAGAGACTGTAAGGTTTATCGAACCAGGAGGACATCTAGGATCAACAAGTAGGTGTCTTCCACCGTGGTGCTAGCAGAAGACGTGGACCTGCACACACAACAAATAACTTTGCTCCCAACAAGTACAGATAGGTTGTCAATCTCTCCGGCCTTGTAGTTTGCAAAGGATCAAAACACAAGCGGGAAAGTAATAGTGATTGCAACAGAAAAGTAATTGCAAGCGGTAAGTGGAGGTGTAAACAATGATGGTGATATGGACTGGAGTCACATGATGTTCACTAGTGATGTCTCTCTCGCAAAATACGATAAACAACTATGCTTGGGTAAACAAATCACAGTTGGGCAATTGACAGAATTATGAACGCACCGCAATGCTAATTATGCTACTTGATAGTTAGAGGTTCAATATTATGGGCAGTACGCCAAGAAAAGTAGACCGTTTATTCATCAGCATCTACTTACTAATGATTCACCTTGATATATCTATCCAGAACATCTCATCGGTATTAAGTTGCGAGCCCCACCCAAAGTGTAAAGTCAAAGCAACGGACAACTGCATTAACGAACTATGTGTAAGGTAAACAATCCTTGCAACCGTGGTCACAAGCACCGGTGTTTTCTCCCTGGTGGCAATAACACACCCCCTAGTCTCATGTTTCTGTCACTCAAGCTAGACATCGAGGGGCATGAACCCACAATCATGCATAACGCTCCCTCTTGGAGTTACAATCTACTACTCGGCCAAAGAAATAAATAGCAATGGAGAACATGCATGAATCACTAAGGAACATAATATAAAAGGATAATCAAATATATAACTCATAACAATCTGAACATAGTCTCATAATCCATCGGATCCCAACAAACAGAGCATAGCAATAGCAAGAGAATTACATAGATGCCTTGATCATGTAGGGCAGCTCACAAGGACTAACCATTGAAGAACAAGATTGGAGAGAACACATCCCATCGCTACTGGTCATGGACCCATGGTCCAAGGAGGACTACTCATGACATGTCCGGGAAGCGTCCATGGCGGTGGAGAAGCTCCCGGAGGTCAATCCTCCCTCCGGCAGGGTGCCGGGAAGAGGTCTCCTAACGCTCCCTATCTCGGAAGCACTACGGCGGCGGAACAATGGATAAATTTGCGATTCTGGAAGTTATGGAAGGGTTTCCTCTCAGAGGACTAAATATAGGTCAAAGGAGGGCACTAGAGGAGGTGGGGCCCACCCAGGCAGCCTCCTGGCTCAGCCTAGGGCTTGGCCGCGCCACCAGGTCGCTTGGGCAGCCCGTGGCTCCCCTCTGGCCCATCGTCGGTGATTTGGAAGCTTCTGTTTCGCTGATTTTTTATATATTTTTCCTGGATTTTTTCGGGCTTCGGAAAATTAGGTAAAAGCCCCTTCAAAATAGACATCAGCAGAGAGACTCTGGCACTTGGTGCACTGAGTTAGTAGGTTAGTACAAATATGTGTAAAATGATATAAAAGTGTAGCAAAACATATAACAATGTCACCCAAAAGATCATGGAACAAGCAGAAATTATAGATACGTTTGGGACATATCAACATCCCCAAGCTTAATTTCTGCTCGTCCTCGAGTAGATAAATGATAACACAATAATCTCTGTGGTGACATGCTAACACACATTGAAGAACTTGAAAGTAAAGCAAGTAAGATATGCAATTCAAGTCAAGATAATAAGAAGCAAGAGTCTATATCTAGTATTGAGTTTAGCAAAGTAAGAACATAAAGGTGCAAGATCTCTCGTTGTCCGTGACTCGAATGTCTCCAAATAGTGTTTGCATGCAAGAAGTGGGAGATGGGTCGCGATCATAAAATATTTTTTAATTAAGAACTCAATCTACTAAAATTTCACACTTGGTCTGCTTCAGAATCTTATTTTGACTCATCCCTTGACCACTAGTCAGGCACAAGTCAAAATGGCCCTCTCCCTTCGAATTTAAGCACTCATGCAATGGATGAGCATAAGCAAGATATGTTGGCACTTAGGATGGCAAATAGAATAATGATGGGGAAGGAAGACAAAAAGGTGTGAAATGCTCACATCAATGAGGACAACCATAGGCGAGAGAAAGCCAAATGATAGATATGATGTGAGGAGTAGGGATTGCCATGTAATGGATGCACATATGAGCTAAGGTATGGTCTCCAATGGAACTAGTGGGGGTGCATCCAACTTGTTTGATCATGAAGACCTAGAGCTCATTTGAGGAGGCTCGTCATTGGAATATGCAAATCAAGTTCTATAGTGTAAGGGTCCCCACATAGTTATGCATGAATGATACTTTCTATGTAGTACAAATATAACAATGGGGTACGAGTGTGGATCTTTCAAAAGGAATAGTAGTGTTGCCCCCTTCTCTCTTTTCCCTCTCTTTTTTGTTGCCTCTTTGGCTCTTTCTTTTTATCTCTCATTTGTCCTCTTTGGGATATTTTCCTCACTTAAGGGCAACACTCTATGTTTTACATGAATAAAAATAAGATCATCACACTTTATAGGAAGTACTCAACATAAAGACAAGTGAAAACTATCATGATGTATGCAAATGTATGCCTCTGCGAGTGTAGCAGGATATGCAATGATACTAGCGTGTCATGTAGCAATAATTGGGGCAAGGCCCAGCTATCATCCGGCTCTACGATCAAGCAAAAGCATGTATGACATGAAGATCAAGTCATGAGATGGTGGATGTTGCATGACAATGTATCTCGGAAAGGCTATGGAAATGCCTTAATAGGTAGGTACGGTGGCTGTTTTGAGGAAAGATATAATGAGGCTTATGTATGACAGAGCGTATCATGTCATGGGTTTGGATGCACCGGCGGAGTGTGCACCAACTTTGAATGTGAGAAAGGGAATGCACGGTACCGAAGGGGCTAGCAAAATATGGATGGTCGAAGTGCCAAAAATTGAATACTCACATTAGCCTGAAGAAATCATACACTTATTATCGGTAGCTCTCTATCTAGTTAGGAAATTCACAAAGAGACAAGTACCCCGAGGAGGAGTGTTTGGTGGTTTGGTTATCCTTGCGCATCCTCGACCCATCCAGAGGTTAGTGACCAATTTAATAGCTAGAGATCTCAAATAATTTTGAGTTTTAGAAAAAGACAAGGATTTCCCAAAATACGACACCTATCACTAATAGTCTCAAGCTCTTAGCAGCAATAGTCCAAACATTACTCAAATAAATACCTCAAAACTATTGCAAGTTACTACTATACTTAAATAGCAATCTGAGTTACCTACTCATGCAAGACACACAACTGAGTGCAACGAGCCAACTCTCTAAACAAGATAAGCATGATAACTCAAGAGAGTTCCAAAAGCAACCTAAATAAAAGCTCTTAAAAAGATAAGCATGAAAACTAAGAACTAAGCATGACAGTAGCTATGGAACGATAGATAACACACAAAAAAGATAAGCATGAAAACCTATGTTGTGTTCTAGAGTGGAATGGAGCGTGTGTCTCTCCCAAAGAAGGTAGGCTAGGTTCCGACTTGTTATGAACAACAAGCAAAACTAAAACAAACTAAAATGTAAAGAGCGGGACACTCCAAGCATAGCACATAACATATGAAGTGATAAAAATATAGCATGGAGATTGACGAACTCATGATTGTTGATAGAGAAGGGGATGCACTGGGCATCCCCAAGCTTAGACGCTTGAGTCTCCTTGAATATTTCTTGGGGGTGCATGGGGTCATCCCCAAGCTTGAGCGCTTGACACTCATGTATTGTCATGCCCAAGATGCGACCCTATCCTCAATTTGGCACGAGGGCCTCGTCAAGGATAGAAGCGCATCTCGTCGTGTCGCAAGAATGGATATCGTTACAAGTACATGTACTGAAAAGAAGATATATATATATATATATATATATATATATCGAATTGGCTTACACTCGCCACAAGCTACATCAGAGTCACAGCAGTACAATACATAATCATCATCAAGAAGAGCAGGGTCCGACTACGGACGAAAACAAACGAGAAAAGAAGAACGACGTCCATCCTTGCTATCCTAGGCTGTCGGTCTGGAACTCATCCTAGATCGATGAAGAAGAAGAAGAAGCAACTCCAAATGAACAATCAACGCGCTCGCGTCAAGTAACCTTTACTTGTTCCTACAACTGGTGTTGTAGTAATCTGTGAGCCACAGGGGACTCAACAATCTCATTTCCAAAGGTATCAAGACTAGCAAAGCTTAATGGGTGAGGTAAGGTTAAGTGGTGAGGTTGCAGCAGCGACTAAGCATATATTTGGTGGCTAACTTACGAGTACAAGAATAAAGAGGGGGATGATCTACGCATAGCGGACGTGAACTACTTATGATCAAATGAATGATCCTGAACACCTACCTACGTCAGACATAACCCCACCATGTCGTCGATCGGAGAAGGAACTCAGGAAAGAGACAGTCACGGTTACGCACATAGTTGGCAAGTTTTAATTAAGTTAACTTCAAGTTATCTAGAACCAGTGTTAAACAAAGTTTCCACGTTGCCACATAACCGCGGGCATGGCTTTCCGAAAATATTTAACCCTGCAGGGGTGCTCCAAGTAGTCCATCACAAATTACCACAAGCCGCATAGAAATCCTCGATCACGAAGCTCGCGATCTCACCGGACTCCTTAGTGGAAAACCTCAACTCTGAGATTACCCAAAGCATCACCGGAATTCCGATGCACAAGATATCTCGTCAAAGGTAAAACTAATCCAGCAAGGCCGCCCGACGTGTCGACGTTCCCGATAGGAGCCGTGTAGCTCGTTCTCGGGACACGACGGATGAGCGATGGTTACCACGACAAACGCCGAGTTGCCCCTGGTAGCGTTAGTAAGCTGCTCTATTTTGGACCAGCACCATCAGCACTGGCCCTCCCTGTATTATGTAGAATTACTCCTCGAGTAGCGCTAACTCCCTATGCATTTCGGTATTATCAAAATTATTATGTTGGGCAAATAGTACCAATGTTGGGCCTTGCCAGACCAGCTTTAATCTAAAACGAATTATCAAGGGGGTCCCCATAACAACCCCGATCGTGTTAGGAGCGCTCAATTATGGAACATAACACCGGTAGCCGAAACTAAGGGGGCAAAGCTGGAACAAAACACCAGGCTAGAAAGGTTGAGCCTTCCACCTTTTACCAAGTATGTAGGTGCATTAAATTAAATAGCATTAATATGGTGATATAACAAGGAACCCATGTTTTCACATGGAAGCAACTACACCTGCAACTAGCAATGCTAACACAGGGTTAAGCAAGCGGTAACATAGCCAATCAGTGGTTTGCTAGGTTGAACAGGTTGAGGGTTTTCATGGCATTGTTGAGAGGCCGACATTTAACATGTGGTAGGCAACAAGACATAGTCGATAGCATCGAAATAGCTAGCATGACAATGATAGTAATGGTATCTGGGGAAATGGTCATCTTGCCTGAGATCCCGCTTGAAGAAAAATGACTCCGTGAAGCAGACGAACCGATGTAGTCGAACGGGTCCTCGCAATCCGACACACTTGCGTAACTCTATTCGAGACGAAGGAAACCGGCAACAAGAATCAACGCACGATATTCACCACACGATGCACAATACATATGATGCATGAGCAGCTGAACACATACAAGACACGGCATGACAATTCACGTCAAACAATCACTACAAATTAAGTGAAGTTCAATATGCAACGAGTTGCATATTGACGAAACTCCACATACGAGTTATCAGTTCTATCCCGATTATTTACTCGACAATATTTAATGTGATTAAACATGGCAAGAGGTGAAGCCTAATTAAACTACCTATATAGGCATTTTAAATGAGGTCGGAAATGACATATAGCATCTCCGAAGCGACCTCACATGTTAATTTACAAGTCTGTCCAGATCTGAACTAACACATTTAATTAGTTGTTAAACAGAAAAACAAATAGGTTCACGTGATTCTATGTGTCGTTACAAGCAATTTACACGTATAGAACATCTCCAACGGAGCTACGGTTCAAAAGATACAAGCACCGCAAGATATGATGGCATGAATGCAAAATGCATGCAACGACAGTCACGAGCACTTCAAAACATACAACCATCAAGATAAAATGAAACTACACGAGATTCTAAGCAAGTTTCATATAGGACACGATCAAAATGGAGCTACGGTTCAACAACTACGAGCAAAACAAGAAATCATTACAATCTGCCAAAATCAGCCACATAGCATTTTCTACACCCCACAACTACGAGCTACTCAACTCCAAAATGCTCAACCAAGACAAGACACGATAGAGGGCAAGAAGCACTACAATATACAACTAACAACATCTAGCATGGAAGCATGGAACACGAGGAAAATAAGTCACAAAATGGCATATCACACACTATTTCAGACTTAGTGAAAATAGCAGTTTATGAAGCTGCAGTTTTCGATCTGAAGGCATATTGAAAGCAGCAAAACTATCTGCTACAGGACTCCAAATGGCATGAAAAGTCACAACATGCTAGAGAATCACAAAGTCTACAACTAACTCCATTGCACCAACCTCAAAAGAGTTACAGATCACAAGATAAACTCATGCAAGGACAACAACAAAATAAAACAGATTCCAGACTTGGAAATATTTCCGCATCTCCAAATCAGCACTATTTTCTAGCAACTTGAGAGCAAGCAAACCAACCCTAAACATGGATTTCTAATGCAACCAAAAATACCAGGGGCTAGACTAAACATCAAATGCTAAATCCCTAGTTGACAACTCCTTCAAACGAAGCATGGAATAAATCCTACGAAATAGACAAGAGGGCAACATCGCAAAATATATCGTGCGAACTAACTTGCTCAAAAGCTAAAACTAAATACACAGAAAAATCCTACTACCCCGAAAACATATGGGGTTGCACAACAATAATATCGCCGCTCGTAAATGCGAGATAATGTCCTAAATACGGAAAATAAACTAGCGGCAAATCCCTACACGCAAAAATACCAATGACTACTCTAAAATACATGGCAAAGGGGTTCCTAAAAAATGAACATTTCTACTATGGCATACGAGCAACCCGGACATGCGCGAAAAATAACTACGGAACGAATCCTATTGGAACAACACGTAAAACTAGGCATTTGGCACGCTAAACTACGTCAAACAATTATGCAAGTTGTGAAATCGTAACCTACGTGCAAAACTACACAAAAAGCATATACAACTCGCCTCGATCCGACACACGATTAAAAAGTTACGAACGTTTTAATATCGTCTATTTCCTGAAATTAATTAAATTCTAAAACTAAAAAAACACTATTGGGCTTCACCGGGGGGGCGCAGGATAAAACCTAGTGCCTAGTGCACGATTTAGGCGAGAGAGGGGCCTCACCTTAGCAGGCCTCGGCCTGGGGCGAGGAGGCACCGGGCCAAGGGGTGGAGGAAGCTGACCGGGTCAAGGGATGACTCCTAGGCCACGGGAACCAGCGGTGGTGGCCTGGTGGAGCTGGGCCGGCTCGGGCAGCTCAGCCCAGGAGCGAACACGAGGCGCTGCCCTCGTTGCTCCCGAATTCGAGCACAACACGAAGCCATGGCGGCTCCTCCGGCGAGCAGGAGGTGGGGCAGGGGCGAGGCACCGGCAGGGGAGGCGGAGAGACCCCAGCCCGGACTAGATCGGACCGGATCCGGCCGGCTACGGGCGGCGGAGCACGCGAGGGGCACCGGATCCATGGCGGCTGCGACATGCGGGGTTCGGCCGGCGGAATAGAAGGCGGTGACGCGGGATCTGGCGGCAGGGCGAACTGCGGCGGCCGACGGTGAACCGGGCAGGCGGCGGCCGGCAGTTTGCAGGAGGCGGTGCGGCGAGCGGCGCGAGGAAGGCGCTCCGGCTGCCGGCGAGGCACAGGGCACGGGAGCACGGGCTGTTCGAAAGCTGCGGGAGGAACGGGCGAGGCAGCGGCGGTTCGGGCCCGGCGTGCCTCGGATGGGCTCGGGCGGGCCCGCGGCGGCTGGAGGCTGGTGGGAGGCTGCGGGAGAGAGAGAGAGGGTTAGGGTTAGGCACGGTTTTTGAGGTGGAGAGGGTGGTGGCTATTAAAATAACCTGGGGGTCCTATTTATAGGCAAAGGGGGCTAGGTTTAACGAAATTCCGCCCCGGTTTCAACCGCGCGGTCGGATTCGAATAATTCCGAACATGGTACGGCCTAAATGGCCGTGTAGGGTAGTTTACTAGAGATGAGAGGGAAAACGGGCGGCGCGGCAACGATTTTTGAAACACCGAAAGATGCCCGACGATAGACCAAATACGGTGCCGCTACGGTCGATCGTTCGGGTATCACACAGACTCCGATCGCAACGAAATTTGACAAGCGGCCTACCTATATTAAAATAAGACCGCACATCAAATTCCAACCCAATCAGAGAAAGTTTTCAACACACTTTTAAAACAGGGTTTCGACGATGCCGCACGCGCGTGCGAGTGTCGTCGGGCTCAGAACGGACAATGACGAGAACCGGCAACTAACAACGGATGCAACTTTTGGAAACTGGCGATAACGGGGTGCTGATGTAATGCCGATGATGCGCATCATGCGATGATGATGCGACAAATAAAAATAACCACACGACAAAAACGGAAATAAAGGGGAATCTTCTGGAACATCGGCATCGGGCTGTCACAACTCTCCTACACTACAAGAGGATCTTGCCCCGAGATCCAAGAATGAAAGGGGGAGAGGATGAGAAGGAACAAGAGGTAAAAAATTAGTCGCTTCTTTGACAAACGAGTGAAACCAACGATCCTTGAAAGGTTGCAAAGCGATGAGGAATGATATGAGAAACAAGCAAGAATTCACAGAAAATTTCGACAACACTTCGGTAGGAAAATGGGACAAAAAATTCGATAAGATAGGAAAATTAGACAAGAATCATAACAAACAACTAAATAGAACAAGGGAACACCATGATCTTGATAGAACAACATGATTGACCCAAAAGAGCAACAACACAACAACTCCGGAACAACAGAATAGAACTAGATCATTAGGATCAAAGAAAGAATAAGAGAATGACAACTATTATCACAAGAATCTTGAAGAACTCGTAATAATGGATTGAAACCTTGATGAACCACCATGAAGGACATCCGTATACAAATGAATGATGCGAAGATATGAAGGTAGAAAAGAACAAGATTATGACCTTGCCAAGATTTAGATGAAGCCTCACAAAGAGATACTTAAAAGAACTTGGAACTCCGGAAAAGAAAGATAAGCACATGGGAAAGAATTGATATCATGAGCCACTCCAGAAGAAGAATTAAGATTACTATGAACAAGAATAAGAATTATGTTATGCTCATCCTTCATCAAATTAAATTGTTGACAAGCAACGGATTTATCATACCACTTATTCTTCTTGAAATGATTGACGAGAGATATATGAGCACAAACTTGAAGAAGTCTTGCAACAACCACCGGCAATAATTGCAAATGAATGGAGATACAAAGAATGAATGGAGATACCAAGAATGAATGGAGATAAATGAGAATGAAGAGACCATGAGCCACCTGAGAAAAAACTAGAACAAGGCACCAGAATAATTGAGAGACGAATGAAGAGACAACAATTGAGAAGAATTAGAGAACGAAAGTTGCGAGCTGAGAACGAAGAAGTCTTCTAAAATGATGTCCTTCGGAGGATCGAGAATGAAAACAACTCAGAATGCACCGAATAGCAAGAAATGAATCACTCATGATTGGGAACAATTCAAGATGGTGGCACAAAGGTGAAATAATGAATCTTCAAAAGAATGGACCGAGATTTGAGAGAAACACTCCTTCGGTTTTCCAAGCTGAAAAGGATGAGGAAAACACCACCAAGGATAATAGAGACACTCTGGAATAATGAAGAATGAAAGGTTGAGTCAAAGAAGATAATTAATTCAAATTGATCTTGAAGAAGGAATATGACTGATGAAATTCATACTTATGTCATGGTTGAAAAGAATTAAAGATCTCCGGAAAGATTACAAGAGCCAGATAAGATCCTGGGAAAGAACCTGTGGGTTATGGGCCCACTCGAAGAAACCACCGTTGAAAAGATTGCTTAGAAGGATAGATATTGCACCGGTACAAATAAAAACATGATGGGGTTGAGCACCTCGAAATAATTGAAAGATTGAAAACCAGAACTTCTGAGACAACTTCAGCACTCCGGATAGACTAGAGAGAACTGAATAACAAGATAGGCTAATAATAATTTCCAACACAGGAAAGAATTACAAGGATGAATAGGTTATAATGAACACGGACAACTAAATTGAATTCATCGAAAAAGATGACAAGAATGAATAAAGATGAACACGAAGCTCCTGAGAATCTTCACAATGAATCATCTGCTACAAAAGGAAGAAGAGATAGCGGAAGCATCACTGAATAAAAGGGAGGGAGGGCGGGGAAAAACAAAGACAACTTGAAACAGATGGGATGAACTTCGGAAGAAAAGAGAGATTGATCTTGCAATATTGGAAAGGATTGAATTCACTTGAAGAGAAGCACAACGGTTGAAAAGACTTGACATAACAACTCCGGTTGACAAGAATTGATAAGACAATTGATTGAGCAAAAGAATCTGCATTCTCACATGAATATGAGAACACTGCTTGGAAAAGATATGAATTCACCACTTGACATTGAAGCAACTTGAATTACCATATTTTAACAAAACAAAGGGTGACGCTTACGAAACAAGCTAGAACAAACTCATGAGAGAGATTACCGTTTGATATTTTTGTGGACAGGATCGCACGGGCTCGATCCTTACAGTAGCCATCAAGTGCAAGGCAGTGCACCCGACATACGAAGTGTCCCCGAGTCGTAGCAAGCTACAAGGACTCTTTAAGACACAACGAGAACTGTTGTAAGTCGACCGTCAACAAATGAATCCACTAGATGTCGAACCCCAACCTAACATCATGCATTTGTTGGAAGATTGTCCTATAATCAACTACTTGAATTCCCACCTAAGAATTCCCGAAATATCTGGTCATGCAATCTGGTACACGGATACAAGGAGTAATATGTCACACAACTCCTATACTAACCCATCCAATGTATCACATCCGTCAACACACGACCAGAATCTCGAACCTTCATCTACTACACACCCTCGTGTTCACAATGATACAAAGTATGCCAGTACTCCCGAACAATCTGCACCAGTACTGGGGACATCGGGGTTATCTCGCCACTACTAGTATTGAAGCAACTACGAACATCCTTCGTTCCGAGATACTAAGAAATCTGAATGATAGCGATGTGCTCGAGAATCCCCTGGAGCTCAACTCCCCGGAAGAAATCAAGTCAGACAGGAGGCACCAAGACATAACTCCGTCACATCAGCATCATATAGATTCCGAAAATATCCGCGTGATCCTAAAAAAAATTTTGAGTGAGAAGAGGTGTAGAATAAATTATTATGTCAAGATTCCTCACCAGAGCATAGAAGAGGAGAAAAAAGAATCCTACACTCCGATATATAACTATACACAAAGTAATTTTTCACTAGACTCGACTCGGCCAAGTTCGATCAATCAAGGGGGCTCCTAGGTCGGTACTGCTCTGATACCAACTTGTCACGCCCAAGATGCGAACCTATCCTCAATTTTGCACAAGGGCCTCATCAGGGATAGAAGCGCATCTCGTCGTGTCGCAAGAATGGATATTGTTACAAGTGCATGTACTGAAAAGAAGAGATATATATATATATAGAATGGTCTTACACTCGCCACAAGCTACATCAGAGTTACAGAAGTACATTACATAATCATCATGAAGAAGAGCAGGGTCCGACTACGGACGAAAACAAACGAGAAAAGAAGAACAATGTCCATCCTTGCTATCCCAGGCTGCCAGCCTAGAACCCATCCTGGATCGATGAAGAAGAACAAGAAGAAGCAACTCCAAATGAACAATCAACGCGCTCGCGTCAAGTAACCTTCACCTGTACCTACAACTGGTGTTGTAGTAATCTATGAGCCACAGGGGACTCAGCAATCTCATTTCCAAAGGTATCAAGACTAGCAAAGCTTAATGGGTGAGGTAAGGTTAAGTGGTGAGGTTGCACCAGCGACTAAGCATATATTTGGTGGCTAACTTACGAGTACAAGAATAAAGAGGGGGATGATCTACGCATAGCGGACGTGAACTACTGATGATCAAATGAATGATCCTGAACACCTACCTACGTCAGACATAACCCCACCGTGTCCTCGATCAGAGAAGGAACTCACGAAAGAGACAGTCACGGTTACGCACAAAGTTGGCAAGTTTTTATTAGGTTAACTTCAAGTTATCTAGAACGAGTGTTAAACAAAGTTTCCACGTTGCCACATAACCGTGGGCACGACTTTCCGAAAAGATTTAACCCTACAGGGGTGCTCCAACTAGTCCATCACAAATTACCACAAGCCGCATAGAAATCCTCGATCACGAAGCTCGCGATCTCGTCGAACTCCTCAGTGGAAAACCTCAGCTCTGAGATTACCCAAAGCATCAACGAATTCTCGATGCACAAGATATCTCGTCAAAGGTAAAACTAATCCAGCAAGGCCACCCGACGTGTCGACATTTCCGATAGGAGCCGCGTATCTCGTTCTCAGGACACGACGGATGAGCGATGGTTACCACGCCAAACGCTGAGTTGCCCCGGGTAGCGTTAGTAAGCTGCTCTGTTTTAGACCAGCACCATCAGCACTGGCCATCCATGTATTATGTAGAATTACTCCTCGGGTAGCTCTAACTCCCTATGCATTTTGGTATTATCAAAATTATTATGTTGGGAAAATAGTACCAATGTTAGGCCTTGCCAGACCAGATTTAATCTAAAACGAATTATCAAGGGGGTCCCCATAACAACCCCGATCGTGTTAGGAGCGCTCAATTATGAAACATAACACCGGTAGCCGAAACTAAGGGGGCAAAGGTGGAACAAAACACCAGGCTAGAAAGGCTAGGTGCATTAAATTAAATAGCATTAATATGGTGATATAACAAGGAACCCATGTTTTCACATGCAAGCAACTGCACCTGCAACTAGCAACGCTAACACAGGGTTAAGCAAGCGGTAACATAGCCAATCAGTGGTTTGCTAGGTTGAATAGGTTGAGGGTTTTCATGGCATTGTTGGTAGGCTGAAATTTAACATGTGGTAGGAAATGAGACATAATCGATAGCATCGAAATAACTAGCATGGCAATGATAGTAATGGTATCTGGGGAAATGGTCATCTTGCCTGAGATCCCGCTTGGAAGAAGAATGACTCCGTGAAGCAAACGAACCGATGTAGTCGAACCGGTCCTCACAATCCGACACGCTTGCGGCACTCTATTCGAGACGAAGGAAACCAGAAAGAAGAATCAACAGACGATATTCACCACACGATGCACATCACATATGATGCATGAGCAGTTGAACACATGCAAGACACAGCATGACAATTCACGTCAAACAATCACTACAAATTAAGTGAAGTTCAATATGCAACATTGATGAAACTCCACATACGAGTTATTAGTTCTATCCCAATTATTTACTCGACAATATTTAATGTGATTAAACATGGCAAGAGGTGAAGCCTAACTAGACTACCTATCTAGGCATTTTAAATGAGGTCGGAAATGATATATAACATCTCCGAAGCGACCTCACATGTTAATTTACAATTCTGTCCAGATCTGAAATAACACATTTAATTAGTTGTTGAACATCAAAACAAATAGGTTCACGTGATTCTACGCGTCATTACAAGCAATTTACACGTAGAGAACATCTCCAACGGAGCTACGGTTCAAAAGATACAAGCACCGCAAGATATGATGGCATGAATGCAAAATGTGTTCAACGACGGTCACGAGCACCACAAAACATACAACCAGCAATATAATATGAAACTACACAAGATTCTAAGCAAGTTTCATATAGGACATGATCAAAACGGAGCTACGGTTCAACAACTACGAGCAAAACAAGAAATCATTACAATTTCCCAAAATCAGCCACATAACATTTTCTACACCCCACAACTACGAGCTAATCAACTCCAAAATGCTCAACCAAGACATGACACGATAGAGGGAAAGAAGCACTACGACATAAAACTAACAACAACTAGCATGGAAGCATGGAACACTAGGAAAAGAAGTCACAAAATGGCATCTCACACAATATTTCAGACTTAGTGAAAATAGCAGTTTATGAAGCTGCAGTTTTCGATCTGAAGGCATATTGAAAGCAGCAAAACCATCTGCTACAGGACTCCAAATGGCATGAAAATTCTCAGCATGCTAGAGAATCACAAATTCTACAACTAACTCCATTGCACCAACCTCGAAAGAGCTACAGATCACAAGATAAACTCATGCAAAGACAACAACAAAATAAAACAAATTCCAGACTTAGAAATATTTCAGCATCTCCAACTCAGCACTATTTTCTAGCAACTTGAGAGCAAGCAAACCACACCTAAATATGGATTTCTAATGCAACCGAAAATACCAGGGGCTAGACTAAACATCAAAGGGCAAATCTCTAGTTGACAACTCCTTCAAACGAAGCACGGAATAAATCCTACGAAATAGACAAGAGGGCTACATGGCAAAATATATCGCTTGAACTAACTTTCTCAAAAGCTAAAACTAAATACACAGCAAAATCTACCCCGAAATCATATAAAACATGTGGGGTTGCCCAACAATAATATCGCCGCACGTAAATGCGAGATAATGTCCTAAACACGGAAAATAAACTAATGGCAAATCCCTAAATGCAAAAATACCAATGACTACTCTAAAATACATGGCAAAGGGGTTCTTAAAACATGAACATTTCTAGTACGGCATACGAGCAACCCGGACACGGGCGAAAAATAACTTTGGAACGAATCCTATTGGAAGAGCATGTAAAACTATGCATTTGGCACACTAAACTACGTCAAACAATTACGCAAGTTGTGAAATCATAATCTACGCGCAAAACTACACAAAAAACATATACAACTCGCCTCGATCCGACACACAATTTAAAAGTTACGAACGTTTTAATATCGTCTATTTCCTGAAATTAAGTAATTCTAAAACTAAAAAAACACTATTGGGCTTCACCGGCGGGGCGCAGGATAAAACCTAGCGCCTAGTGCGCGATTTAGGCGAGAGAGGGGCCTCACCTTCGCAGGCCTCGGCCTGGGGCGAGGAGGCAGTGGGCCGAGGGGGTGGAGGAAGCTTACCGGGTCGAGGGATGACTCCTGGGCCACGGGAACCAGCGGTGGTGGCCTGGTGCAGCTGGGCCGGCTCGGGCAGCTCAGCCCAGGAGCGAACACGAGGCGCTGCCCTCGTCGCTCTCGAGTTCGAGCACGGCACAAAGCCATGGCAGCTCCCCCGGCGAGCAGGAGGTGGGGCAGGGGCGAGGCACCAGCAGGGGAGGAGGAGAGACCCCAGCCCGGACAGGATCGGACCGGATCCGGCCGGCTACGGGCGGCGGAGCACGCGAGGGGCACCGGATCTATGGCGGCTGCGGCATGCGGGCTTCGGCCGGCGGAATAGAAGGCGACAACGCGGGATCTGGCAATGGGGTGAACTACGGCGGCCGACGGTGTCGGGACCCCGATCCTAAGCCATAGGAATCCAGCCTGTAACACATCGCATCCCTTTGTGGTCTCACGCACGGTTAACTCCACGGCTGCAGCCTTACCTTAGCCGAGACCGTTTGCATCTTTTGACTCACGTATGCGATAGTGTCGCTAGCATTCCAATGTCAAAGAACCCGGATCGACATGTCTAGTCATAAACCAAAGTGGCAGTTCCGCACAAGGACAGGCATACATGACCCAACAAAGCAGGTGTCGGTCATCAACGAACGTAAACGAGTCGTAGCAAGCTACAAGGACTCCATTACGTCGCGTGACATTTCCCCAAAGGGGACAGACACAGCAGCTAAGAAGGACACATGCCGGTCAACCAATGTGTCCGGAGCAGTAGCGAACTACCAAGGCTCGTTGGATCACAAAGGGGCATTTCCTTGTAAGGAGTGCTACTAAAGTTCACGACTAGGTATTCGAACCCCATACATATCAAGTAAGACACACGTACGCATGGCATACCGATATGTATAGATACATCGATGGCATCACAACATAACCATAAACATACAAGCTTTATTTAAGAGGCTCGGAAGAGCCACACACATATTATTACACATTATGGGTCTCACGACCCATAATATCAGTCACACAATACAAGCCAGCGGAAGAGTTATAAACTGTCTGGTTACAGACAGGGCAACTAGCAGGCATATGGCCTGACTATACTACAGAGCCGACGTAGGGCCGGATCGTAGCTGGGACACCAGCTACTCGTCGTCGTCGGTGTCTACGAAGAACCCTCCATTAGGGTCATTAGCAACCTCTGCAACATTTATTAAACAAACATGAGTACGAAGGTACTCAGCAAGACTTTAGGAGAACTAACTACTCATGCAAGGTATCAAAAGGTATTGTGGGGTTTCATGCGGGAAGCCAGCATTTGACTCGTGGCTAGACAACTTGCTTTTGAAATTAGTTTTGACAACTTGATTTCTCGCACACGAGTCCACTAACACCACAACAATACACTATCGTGGAATCATTCCGTCTCCCTACGGAAATGCCGTCCACGACACTCACGCTTATCTTGACAATTTTATGAGTAGCCATTGAAGTTATCTATGAACAACATATGTCTCCAAGTAGTCCATATCCGCGGACGCGGCTATTCGAATAGATCATAACCCTGCAGGGGTGTACTTCGTCACACACGCTCCCGCCACTTATCGCCATGTGCACGTCATGCACCTCGGCAACCTTCAAGCGGAAGCCCAGCGAGGGAGTCGGCCACGACCGTTAACCACACTAGTACCTAGTCCTGGTTTATCGCCTATCTGAGAGTAACCCGTACGGAAGTCCGACCGAGGTTTCCGCCATGGCCTCAAACGATGTGCGCAGGGTTCCCAAGCCCACCATCCGGGTGCCACTTGGTACACCGTGCCACTGCCTACCGCATCACGGTCCACCTCTCAGGTCAGCACCATGCACGGCCTCCAGCATTACTATAAACACCAGAAACTACTTGCAACTCCTGGACCGAGTACTAAGCGATTAATAGGCCGAGCGGGGTCATATTTCAGGGCCCAGAATGTGGTAGTATCTAGTCTTGGATTACATACACGGAACTCAGTTCCTAAGGACGGTTCCAATGAAACAACCCGCCATGTACTCCTACACAGCCTTTCACCGGTACCTTTACCAAATCAAGTTCAACACACGACCTTTGCTCACCGAACACATTCCACATTTCTGTTCATCTCCCAGATGACAGACCATACACAACTCTAAGCATAGCATGCATAGCAGGATAAGGCACATCATAGCTCAAGCAACTACCAGGTATGCTAGGTTGCAAGGTTCGGCTATTTACTGTGACAAGGTTAAGTCATGCAAAGGAAGTGGGTCCAACTATCGTGGCAAAAGCAGTTGAAGCATTTGATCCTAATGCAATAAATAGGTGCAGGAGCAAGAACATAGGTGTTATCGGGATGATCAAAAGGGTTGCTTGCCTTGTTGCTCAGAGGAGGAACGATATCCGTCAGACGGATATTCGGTGGAATCCGGGGGTGCGGAGCCTACCGAAATGAACGGCAACAGTCAATAACAATCATATGCAATCAAAATGATGCATGAGCATGGCATGAGAATGCAAAGTGAAAATTTATTATAATCAAGATGTTTTAGGTTTAGAGTTGATTTGAATCACATTCGAATAGCAATTCAAACGGGCATTCTCGGATATCGGTTTAATTGATTCGACCTGATGCTCAGATCAACCTAATGTTAACATGCATGAAATGTCATGTTATGGTACTGATTTATATTTAGGGCAGTGTGTGATCATTGTATTTATAATGAAATTTGGATATTTTTGCAAATTCCATTTATAAAGTGATTAAAGAATTGAATTATTCCTTATTTCACAATTTAGGGTCTTGTAACTTTTTCAAACATAGTTGAAAATAGCATAATCAGAATCCTTGAATTTTTCTGATACTTTTTCATATATAATTTATTTCCATTGGAGTTACAGATTAATTTCTATGATTTTTGCAATTTTTAGCAATTTCCTGAATTATTTTTATACTGGAAATTCTATTTATTGCATCAGGCTGACGTCAGCAGGTCAGCCGACCTGTGCAGGTCAAACCTGACAGGGGGGCCCCACTGGTCAGCCTCTCTGGGACTAATCCCGCGCTGACCAGCCCCTAATTGGGGTTTGACCACGCGTGGGGCCCTCTGTCAGCGACTAAGGGGAGGGCGATTACGCCCTAATGGTCGGCCACGTCGACGGCCACCGGAGGGTGGTCGCCGGCGACCAAACCCGCGGCGGAGGGCTCGCCGGAGGCGACCTAGACGGCGCTGCACAGCACGAAAACGCACGCGGATGGCAGCAACAGCAAGCTCGCGAAGTGGCCGATCTGGCAGGACCAACTGGGGAGGCTAGGGTCGCCGGAAGAGGCGCCGGCGACGAGCCGGAGCGGCGGCTGAAGCTTGGGCGTCATCGGGGGCTTTGAATCAGAGGAATCCACGCTTAGTTCTTAGCTGCTACGGCATCTACGCGTCGTCCTGGAGCTGCTGGTGCTCTCGGGAGGACGAGCTGGACATCGGAGGACTACCGGCGACGAGCGGCAGCGGCGGTACTCGTCGGGCTCCGGTGAAACTAGGGCTAGAGGAGGGGATCGATGGGGAAAACTTAGGGAAAACCACCGCATGCTCACAGGGAGTGCAGAGAAGAGCTCAGACGGCTCGGGGAAGGCCTGGGGGCGACGAATCGATGGGAGAGGTCCGGCGGCCGGAGGAGGAAGACGACGGCGTTGCGGGCGTTGCAGGGCGCGAGGAAGCTTCGGCTTCTGCAGAGACGACCAGGGCGACGAGGCGGAGCTAATGGCGTGCTCGGGGAGGGGATCCTATGGCCAGGGGCACGGCCAGCTCGAGCTCGAGCTCGGCTCTAATGGCGGCAGCAGGGAGAAGGAGGGGATCCGGGAGGAGGGGAAGAACCGAGGCGGGGAATGGATAGGGGAAGCTCTGGGGAGCTTATCCCCGCCGTCGCCAGCGCGAACCGGCGGTCAGGCTGGCACACAGGTGCGTGGCCGCGCCGGAGGAGGCGGCGGCCACCTCCTGCTGCCTATTGGCGCGAGGGAGGGGACGAGCGGCGAGATAGGCCAGGCCTGGCTTGGGCGACAGGTAAGACTTTTTTTCCATTTTCTCTTTTTTTTTGTTTTTCTGTTTTGCTATTTATTGCTTTGCTAATTATTTCAGCTCCAAAACAAAAAGTAAAAAACTATTTTTGACCTCCTGAAATATTTGTTATAATATCCCCACTCATTTCCAAGACTTTCAACATTTTTGGAAAATTATAGTTTCTGATTTCAAAAAAAATTAAATTTGAAACCAGTGGCTTTTGCAAATATTTAAAATGCTTAAAGTGTCAAGAAATAGTTTTCTCCAATGCTCATTTACTTTCATGATTTATCAGAAAGTTTGAACATTTCTTGAGGCCATTTTGGGTTCATTGATTTGAACTAGTTTGAGATTTCCTTTAGTTGAAATGGTGGCTAGGGTTTTGAGTTTTTCCTTTGCCACTTTGTTGTTTTTGTTGAAACTTCTTAGATGCAAATGCAAATAAGACATGAGCACAATGCTATCTTGCTTAAGGGTTAGGGATGTGACAACTCACCCCCACTCAAAAGAATCTCGTCCCGAGATTTAGAAGTCGTCGGGAATAACGCAGGATATTCGAGTCGGAGACGATCCTCTCTTTCCCAAGTTGCCTCCTTTTCTGAATGATTTGACCATTGAACTTTAAGAAACTTGAGGTTTCGACGTCGAGTGGTACGCTCAGCTTGATCAAGAATACGCATGGGGTATTCTCGGTAAGAAAAGTTATCTTGTAGATCAAGCGTTTCGTGGTCCACTTCACGGATAGGATCCGAAAAGCAACGCCTGAGTTGCGAGACGTGGAAAACATCATGAACCTTAGAAAGATGCGGAGGAAGTTCCAACTGGTAGGCAACTTCTCCTCGTTTGGCAAGAATGCGAAAAGGTCCAATGTAACGAGGAGCCAACTTGCCCTTGATACCGAAACGATGGGTACCCTTCAAAGGTGTAACCCGAAGGTAAGCCTTCTCGTCAACTTCAAAGGTCACAGCCTTATGATGACGATCATATTGGCTCTTTTGACGAGACTGGGCTGTTTTCAACTTTTCACGAATAATGCGAACCTGCTCTTCTGCATCCTGGATCATGTCCGGGCCAAAGAGTTGCCTCTCTTCGGTTTCTGACCAATTAAGAGGTGTTCGACATCTTCGTCCATAGAGAACTTCAAAAGGGGCTTTGCCCAAGCTTGATTGATAATTGTTGTTATAAGCGAATTCGGCGAATGGAAGACACTTCTCCCAATTCATACCGAACGATATAACACAAGCTCGGAGCATACCTTCTAGAATTTGATTCACTCTTTCTACTTGACCACTTGATTGAGGATGGAAAGCAGTGCTAAAAGATAAGTGAGTCCCCATGGCATTCTGAAAACTTTCCCAGAAGCGAGAAGTAAAGATACTTCCACGGTCCGAGTTAATTTCTAGGGGAACACCATGAAGAGACACTATTCGAGAGATATATAACTCTGCTAGCTGGCTAGCTGTTATACTCTCACGAACAGGAAGAAAATGAGCCACTTTGGAAAGACGGTCAATGACCACAAAGATAGCATTATTTCCTTTCTTGGTCTTGGGAAATCCGGTAATGAAATCCATGCTAACTTTATCCCATTTCCATTCAGGAATAGCTAAAGGTTGAAGGGTGCCAGCAGGCCTTTGATGTTCTGCCTTAACTCGACGACAAACGTCGTAGTTAGCAACGAACTCAGCAATTCCTCTCTTCATCCTAGTCCACCAGAACCTCTGGCGTAGGTCCTGATACATCTTAGTACTACCAGGATGAATGGTGAGAGGGGAATCATGAGCCTCCTTAAGGATTAACTGCCTTAGATGTGGGTTCTTAGGAACCACTAAACGATTCTGGAAGAATACCACACCTTGATCATTCATGGAAAATTCTTTAGCGTTTCCGCTAAAAATATTCTCCTTGATCCGTGATATACCCTTGTCACGCTTTTGGCCAGCTATAATTTGATCCTTAAGAGTAGGCTTCGCCACCAGGGTAGAAAGGAATCCTTGAGGAACAATATGAAGATTCAACCTCCGAAAGTCCTCATGGAGAAGTGGTTGACCTTGTTGTAGCATCAAATTGTTACAATAAGATTTACGACTTAGTGCATCGGCCATAACATTGGCCTTCCCCGGGGTGTAAGTTATCCCTAAGTCGTAATCCGAGATCAACTCAACCCACCGTCTTTGCCTGAGATTCAAATCCGGCTGGGTGAAGATATATTTCAGACTTTGGTGATCAGTGAATATTTCGCAACGGTTACCCAGAAGGTAATGTCGCCAGGTTTTTAGTGCATGGACCACAGCTACAAGCTCAAGGTCATGTGTGGGATAATTATCCTCATGTGGACGCAACTGTCGAGATGCGTATGCGATCACATGACGATCTTGCATGAGAATGCAACCTAATCCTTGTCGCGAGGCGTTGCAATAGATAACAAAGTCGTTAGAAAAATCTGGTGGTAGCAACACAGGTGCGGAAGTCAGACGTCTTTTCAGTTCCTGAAAACTATGCTCACACTGTGGTGTCCACTCGAACTTTTTATCCTTCTTGAGGAATTCAGTCAGAGGCTTTGCAACCTTGGAGAAATTCTCGACGAAGTAGCGACAATAGCTCGCTAGACCAAGAAAACTCCTAACTTGCTTAACCGATTCAGGTTGAGTCCAATCAAGGACAGCTTGAACTCTCTCGGGATTGACTGCAATACCCTTACCAGAGATTACATGGCCTAGATAGGTCACTTCTGGTAACCAGAATTCACATTTTGAAAATTTGGCATAAAGGCGATGCTCTCGAAGTTTCATCAATACCAGCCTTAGATGCTCGGCATGTTCTTGTTCATTCTTGGAGTAGATGAGAATGTCATCGAGGTATACTACGACGAATTTATCCAAATACTCCATAAAGATTGAATTCATCAGTCGAGAGAAGGTGGCTGGGGCATTGGTTAAACCGAAGGACATAACGGTGTACTCATATTGGCCATAACGAGTAACAAAGGCCGTTTTTGGAATGTCCACGTTCTTAATCTTGATTTGATGGTATCCCAACCTCAAATCCATTTTGGAGAAGACTGAGGATCCAGCGAGCTGATCGTACAGATCGTTGATCCTGGGGAGCTGATACTTGTTCTTTATGGTGACCAGGTTAACTGGTCGGTAATCTACAACCATCTGATCCGTTTCGTCTTTCTTCTTGACGAAGAGGACGGGACAAGCCCAAGGAGAAGAGCTAGGACGAATGAAACCCTTGTTCAAGGCCTCATCTAATTGCTTCTTAAGTTCGGCTAGCTCTAGGGGTGCCATCTTATAAGGTCTTCTGGCTATTGGGACAGTTCCCGGGACAAGATCTATCACAAACTCTACATCTCTGTCAGGTGGAATTCCTGGCAGTTCCTCTGGGAAAACATCCGGGAATTCACGGACTACCGGAATGTCTTCAAGTTCCGGGAGAGGGTTGGCATTTAGGGAATAGAGCTGGCATTTGGCAACTCGAGTAGAGACATTTACTATCTCACCCGAGGAATGGGTAAGCTGGACATTTCTAGAGTGAGTATCAATCTTGGCATAGTGAGCTGACATCCAGTCCATGCCCAAGATGATATTAATATCCGAAGATTTCAATGCTATCAATGAGGCTAGAAAAACTAGCATGTCTACTAGAATTTCATTGTCATAGGTTATCCTAGAGGTTTGCCATTTACTACCAGGGGTTTGGACAACCAATGGGATTGGCATATCACAAAATGACATGTTATGCAACTGTGCATAACTTTCTGAAATGAAGGAATGAGAAGACCCAGTGTCAAAGAGAACGGACGCTGGGTGATGATTAACAAGAAGCGTACCTAGCATGACGTCGGGATCCTCTGCAGCTTCTTCTGCTGACACATAGTTCACACGGCCACGTGCAGGAGTTGGCTTCACATAAAACGCTTTGCCCGACTTGGCCTGCCCGACGGACTTTCCGGGTTGCTTGGCACCCACATTCTGAGGACACTCACGGGAATAATGCCCTGGTTCTCCACACTTGTAGCATATCACCTGGTTGGCACGTGGTGCAGCATTGCTAGCTGGACCACCATAAGCTTTTGATGGAGGGTTGGCCTGATTCGTCTGAGGCACCACGTAGGATGGCCTCGGAGTGTATCTTGGCGGCAGAGAACTGTTTGGAACCCACAGCCTGCGTTTTGGAAACGCAGAACCAGAAGATGAGCCAAAGTCACGGGAGTGCTTCCTTGTGGCTTCGAAGTCAGAATGACCAGTCTCCGTACTGATCGCTTTGTTGACCAGGGCTTGAAATCTTGCACACTCATGGAGGCGCAGATCTCGACGGAGCTCAAGGCTCAGACCCTTACGGAATCTTGCTTGCTTCTTGGCGTCAGTAGATACCTCCTCTGTTGCATAGCGGGCGAGGTTACCGAACTCGCGGCTATAGGCATCCACAGACAACTTGCCCTGAGTGAAGGCACATAACTCCTCTCTCTTTCTGTCCATGAGGCCCTCTGGAATATGGTGCAGGCGAAAAGCTGCACTGAAGTCTGCCCATGTGGCCACTGGTTCAGCGGGACGCATAGCTTCAAAATTCTCCCACCACAGATTGGCGGGTCCCTCCAGGAAATACGCCGCAAAGGTCACCTTGTCGGCCTCAGACACATTCGCAGAGCGAATCTTGCGTGAAATGCTGCACAGCCAGTCATCAGCGTCGAGGGGATCGACGGAATGATGAAACTTTGGAGGATTCAGCTTCACAAAGTCATTGAGGGACACTGCAGCATTCCTAGGCTGTCGAGCCGTATTCTGCTCAATACGCTCTAGCAGTCGGTTGGTCTCCCTTTTGTTTCTTTCTGCCTCAAGCATCACTTCTACCAGAGAAGGTGGGTGAGGCAGGTCTTCCTGCGAAGCTTGACTACCCTCACCTTGCTCATGAGCAGGGGCACGGTTCAACCTGGTGAACACCATCCTGACAAACAAACTCATAGCTTAGACCAATATCATATCAATACTAACTATGGATTAAGAATGTACTGAACACCCGGAATGCGGAAATGAATATCCGAACAACATGGTAACAAGCAACTGCTATATATACACCATGGTTCATACACACCCTTACATAGTTCAGTACAAACTTACTCGAAGAGCAAACTACTGAAATGGTGGAACTACTCATCAGAGGCTTACAAGCTTCCTATACATTATTTATCTAGGCCTCCGGAATTCGTTTCACATTACTACCATACTCCACAAGTCACGCAGGACTGTGAACATACGGCTACTACCATACTATCCTTCCGCTCATAGCTCAGGCATCCGCATAGAACATCTCATAGAGGTTACCTCCATGACCTGGAAGCTCAACCTGCGGATCAAGAAACACTCTAGCCTGAGATCCCTGGGATCCATAAGGACACGGATGTGGCCTTGGTCCCCTGACCGGTGGTAAGAGGGGTCCTCGAAGAGGTGTAACTCCTCCTATAGCTGGCCAGTCAACGTGGGCCGGAAGATGGTTCCTAACAGGGTTCAGCATCTCCATCTCTCCATACCCTGTCTGGACTACCGGTGCCAGCTGTGTCAAAGTTGTCCACAGCCGGGCACGGGTAGCATAAAGCTCCATGCGGAGAGCACGAGCATCCTTGTCTCTGTTCTCTAGCATCTCAACAATGGACTGCAGAAGTGGATCCTCCATAGAAGAATCAAAATAGACTCCACTGAGGTATCCCTCTTCACCAGACTGAGAGGCCGGAACATAGCAGAACTCTGAATTCTGCAGCAGTGCATGTCTCGCTCTCATAATAGTCAGCATTGAATAGGCAGCATCCTGTACTGCCATGTCAACGGTGACCCCCAACCCATAGGACCAATGGATTGGCTTCTCCGCTCCAGGGTAGTCTGGAAATGCCCTAACAGTGCAGATGTACTGGCTCTGGTTGAAGTCTCGGTACTGTTCCTCTACCGTGTACTCGGGGTACCAGCGGTAACCGCACACCGACATCACCCTGACCAGCATGGCCGTATGACCCGGTACATCAATGCACCTGGTCAGACGTACCACCTGACGAGAAGGACAACCAGGCATCTGTAAATAGAGAGTAATGCAAAAGCATTAGAGCTCTGAATGCAAAATTGGGCAGCATAGCGGCTGTAAATGCTCAAAACCAAATTTGAGACAACCCAAAATAGAATAGCGTAACCACTCAACTATCAAGTTCAATTCTCTGGTCACCAAACTTACTTCCTGCTTCCTAGGAATAAAAGAAACCCAATATCTCTCGACCCATAGTCCTATAATCTACCGATCAAAAATCCGAGCCTAGGAGAAGATGAGTAACCTAGTCCTTAATTCCCGCAGAAAAGACGAGGATGACCAGAATAGAATATCTTGAGAAGAGAACAAGAGTGTTACGTTCCCTTCCACAAACAATTCCCCTGTATATAACTAAGAAATTCTAGACTCAACTTCGACCAGTTTGGCTTGGTAATCCTATAGTCAGTCAGGCTCTGATACCAACGTTGTCGGGACCCCGATCCTAAGCCAAAGGAATCCAGCCTGTAACACATCGCATCCCTTTGTGGTCTCACGCACGGTTAACTCCACGGCTGCAGCCTTACCTTAGCCGGGACCGTTTGCGTCTTTTGACTCACGTAAGCGATAGTGTCGCTAGCATTCCAATGTCAAAGAACCCGGATCGACATGTCTAGTCATAAACCAAAGTGGCAGTTCCGCACAAGGACAGGCATACATGACCCAACAAAGCAGGTGTCGGTCATCAACGAACGTAAACGAGTCGTAGCAAGCTACAAGGACTCCATTACATCGCGTGACATTTCCCCAAAGGGGACAGACACAGCAGCTAAGAAGGACACATGCCGGTCAACAATGTGTCCGGAGCAGTAGCGAACTACCAAGGCTCGTTGGATCACAAAGGGGCATTTCCTTGTAAGGAGTGCTACTAAAGTTCACGACTAGGTATTCGAACCCCATACATATCAAGTAAGACACACGTACGCATGGCATACCGATATGTATAGATACATCGATGGCATCACAACATAACCATAAACATACAAGCTTTATTTAAGAGGCTCGGAAGAGCCACACACATATTATTACACATTAAGGGTCTCACGACCCATAATATCAGTCACACAATACAAGCCAGCGGAAGAGTTATAAACTGTCTGGTTACAGACAGGGCAACTAGCACGCATATGGCCTGACTATACTACAGAGCCGACGTAGGGCCGGATCGTAGCTGGGACACCAGCTACTCGTCGTCGTCGATGTCTACGAAGAACCCTCCATTAGGATCATTAGCAACCTCTGCAACATTTAATAAACAAACATGAGTACGAAGGTACTCAGCAAGACTTTAGGAGAACTAACTACTGATGCAAGGTATCAAAAGGTATTGTGGGGTTTCATGCGGGAAGCCAGCATTTGACTCGTGGCTAGACAACTTGCTTTTGAAATTAGTTTTGACAACTTGATTTCTCGCACACGAGTCCACTAACACCACAACAATACACTATCGTGGAATCATTCCGTCTCCCTACGGAAATGCCGTCCACGACACTCATGCTTATCTTGACAATTTTATGAGTAGCCATTGAAGTTATCTATGAACAACATATGTCTCCAAGTAGTCCATATCCGCGGACGCGGCTATTCGAATAGATCATAACCCTACAGGGGTGTACTTCGTCACACACGCTCCCGCCACTTATCGCCATGTGCACGTCATGCACCTCGGCAACCTTCAAGCGGAAGCCCAGCGAGGGAGTCGGCCACGACCGTTAACCACACTAGTACCTAGTCCAGGTTTATCGCCTATCTGAGAGTAACCCGTACGGAAGTCCGGCCGAGGTTTCCGCCACGGCCTCAAACAATGTGCGCAGGGTTCCCAAGCCCACCATCCGGGTGCCACTTGGTACACCGTGCCACTGCCTACCGCATCACGGTCCACCTCTCAGGTCAGCACCATGCACGGCCTCCAGCATTACTATAAACACCAGAAACTACTTGCAACTCCTGGACCGAGTACTAAGCGATTAATAGGCCGAGCGGGGTCATATTTCAGGGCCCAGCATGTGGTAGTATCTAGTCTTGGATTACATACACGGAACTCAGTTCCTAAGGACGGTTCCAATGAAACAACCCGCCATGTACTCCTACACAGCCTTTCACCGGTACCTTTACCAAATCAAGTTCAACACACGACCTTTGCTCACCGAACACATTCCACATTTCTGTTCATCTCCCAGATGACAGACCATACACAACTCTAAGCATAGCATGCATAGCAGGATAAGGCACATCATAGCTCAAGCAACTACCAGGTATGCTAGGTTGCAAGGTTCGGCTATTTACTGTGACAAGGTTAAGTCATGCAAAGGAAGTGGGTCCAACTATCGTGGCAAAAGCAGTTGAAGCATTTGATCCTAATGCAATAAATAGGTGCAGGAGCAAGAACATAGGTGTTATCGGGATGATCAAAAGGGTTGCTTGCCTTGTTGCTCAGAGGAGGAACGATATCCGTCAGACGGATATTCGGTGGAATCCGGGGGTGCGGAGCCTACCGAAATGAACGGCAACATTCAATAACAATCATATGCAATCAAAATGATGCATGAGCATGGCATGGGAATGCAAAGTGAAAAGTTATTATAATCAAGATGTTTTAGGTTTAGAGTTGATTTGAATCACATTCGAATAGCAATTCAAACGGGCAGTCTCGGATACCGGTTTAATTGATTCGACCTGATGCTCAGATCCACCTAATGTTAACATGCATGAAATGTCATGTTATGGTACTGATTTATATTAAGTGCAGTGTTTGATCATTGTATTTATAATGAAATTTGGATATTTTTGCAAATTCCATTTATAAAGTGATTAAAGAATTGAATTATTCCTTATTTCACAATTTAGGGTCCTGTAACTTTTTCAAACATAGTTGAAAGTAGCATAATCAGAATCCTTGAATTTTTCTGATACCTTTTCATATATAATTTATTTCCATTGGAGTTACAGATTAATTTCTATGATTTTTGCAATTTTTAGCAATTTCTTGAATTATTTTTATACTGGAAATTCTATTTATTGCATCAGGCTAATGTCAGCAGGTTAGCCGACCTGTGCAGGTCAAACCTGACAGGGGGGCCCCACTGGTCAGCCTCTCTGGGACTAATCCCGCGCTGACCAGCCCCTAATTGGGGTTTGACCAGGCGTGGGGCCCTCTGTCAGCGACTGAGGGGAGGGCGATTACGCCCTAATGGTCGGCCACGTCGACGGCCACCGGAGGGTTTTCGCCGGCGACCAAACCCGCGGCGGAGGGCTCGCCGGAGGCGACCTAGACGGCGCTGCACAGCACGAAAACGCACGCGGTTGGCAGCAACAGCAAGCTCGCGAAGTGGCCGATCTGGCAGGACCAACTGGGGAGGCTAGGGTCGCCGGAAGAGGCGTCGGCGACGAGCCGGAGCGGCGGCCGAAGCTCGGGCGTCGTCGGGGGCTTTGAATCAGAGGAATCCACGCTTAGTTCTTAGCTGCTACGGCATCTACGCGTCGTCCTGGAGCTGGTGGTGCTCTCGGGAGGACGAGCTGGACATCGGAGGGCTACCGGCGATGAGGGGCAGCGGCGGTGCTCGTCGGGCTCCGATGAAACTAGGGCTAGAGGAGGGGATCGACGGGGAAAACTTAGGGAAAACCACCGCATGCTCACAAGGAGTGCAGAGAAGAGCTCAGACGGCTCGGGGAAGGCCTGGGGCGACGAATCGACGGGAGAGATCCGGCGGCCGGAGGAGGAAGACGACGGCGTTGCGGGCGTTGCAGGGCGCGAGGAAGCTTCGGCTCCTGCAGAGACGACCAGGGCGACGAGGCGGAGCTAATGGCGTGCTCAGGGAGGGGATCCTATGGCCAGGGGCACGGCCAGCTCGAGCTCGAGCTCGGCTCTAATGGCGGCAGCAGGGAGAAGGAGGGGATCCGGGAGGAGGGGAAGAACTGAGGCGGGGAATGGATAGGGGTAGCTCTAGGGAGCTTATCCCCGCCGTCGCGAGCGCGAACCGGCGGCCAGGCAGGCACGCAGGTGCGTGGCCGCGCCGGAGGAGGCGGCGGCCACCTCCTGCTGCCTACTGGCGCGAGGGAGGGGACGAGCGGCGAGATGGGCCGGGCCTGGCTTGGGCGACAAGTAAGACTTTTTTTCCATTTTCTCTTTTTTTTGTTTTTCTGTTTTGCTATTTATTGCTTTGCTAATTATTTCAGCTCCAAAACAAAATGTAAAAACTATTTTTGACCTCCTGAAATATTTGTTATAATATCCCCACTCATTTCCAAGACTTTCAACATTTTTGGAAAATTATAGTTTCTGATTTCAAAAAAATTTAAATTTGAAACCAGTGGCTTTTGCAAATATTTAAAATGCTTAAAGTGTCAAGAAATAGTTTTCTCCAATGCTCATTTACTTTCATGATTTATCAGAAAGTTTGAACATTTCTTGAGGCCATTTTGGGTTCATTGATTTGAACTAGTTTGAGATTTCCTTTAATTGAAATGGTGGCTAGGGTTTTGAGTTTTTCCTTTGCCACTTTGTTGTTTTTGTTGAAACTTCTTAGATGCAAATGCAAAGAAGACATGAGCACAATGCTATCTTGCTTAAGGGTTAGGGATGTGACAGACGGTGAACCGAGCACGCGGCGGTCGGTGGCTTGCAGGAGGCAGCGCGGCGAGCGGCGCGAGGAAGGCACTCCGGCTGCCGGCGAGGCACAGGGCACGGGAGCACGGGATGTTCGAAACCTGCTGGAGGAACGGGCGAGGCGGCGGCGGCGGTTCGGGCCCGGCGGGCCTCGGATGGGCTCGGGCGGGTCCGCAGCGGCTGGAGGCTGGTGGGAGGCTGCGGGAGAGAGGGAGAGAGGGTTAGGGTTAGGCACGGTTTTTAAGGTGGAGAGGGTGGTGGCTATTAAAAATAACCTGGGGGTCCTATTTATAGGCAAAGGGAGGCTAGGTTTAGCGAAATTCCGCCTCGGTTTCAACCGCGCGGTCGGATTCGAATAATTCCGAACGCGGGACGGACTAAATGGTCGTGTAGGGTAGTTTACCAGAGAAGAGAGGGAAAACGGGCGGCGCGGTAACGATTTTTTAGAACACCGAAAGACATGCGACGATAGACCGAATACGGTGCCCCTACGGTCAACTGTTCGGGTACCAGACGGACTCCGATCGCGACGAAATTTGACAGGAGTCCTACCTATATTAAAATAAGACTGCACATCAAATTCCAACCCAATCAGAGAAAGTTTTCAACACACTTTTAAAAGAGGGTTACGACGATGCCGCAGGCGCGTGCGAGTGTGGTCGGGCTCAAAACGGACAATGACGAGAACCGACAACTAACAACGGATGCAACTTTTGAAAACTGGCGGCAACGGGGTGCCGATGCAATGCTGATGATGTGCATGATGCGATGATGATGCGAAAAATAAAAATAACCACACGACGAAAACAGAAATAAAGAGGAATCTTCTGGAACGTCGGCATCGGGCTGTCACATGTATCTTCTTTCATCATCTCCCATCGCATACTTGAAAACTCCCTTCATACGAAACTCATGATAAGCTGATTAGAGTGGTTAGTACCCTTGATAAAATAATTCATTACCTACTGGAAATAATGATTTTCATGAAAATCTACTATTTCTCATGATTTCCAAAAGGTTTTGCAAATAAAAAGTAAGCTTAGGATTTGCAAAACGATGAAAACGCAAAACATGGCAGAATGTGTGAAAAACAGAACAATAGGTAGTAAATAATTTATTCGGGGAACTTCTGCAACTCAAATCAAAAAAATCAGAACAGATGCCAGAAAGGCAATTATATAGAGCATGCTCTCAAACAAATTCAGATCAAAAAGATGATGTGGATATTTTTGGCGAATTTGTTCGTCAAGCAGACCGAATCTGTTTCTGGAGAGCATGTCACAAATTTTGAACTTTCTTGCAATCGGAGGCTATAACTTCGCACAAAGCTTAAAAATAAAGATACAATAATGTTGCTACAGTAGTAACAAGAATCAAGACCACTAAAACGGAAAGTAAAAAACAAATTGGGTTGCCTCTCAACAAGCGCTTTCTTTTATGCCTTTGAGCTAGGCATAATGCAAGAAGATAAAGTTGTATCAATTGAACCATCATCAAGATCATCAAAGAGTTCTTAAATAATACAACTAGTCTTAAGAGGACTCTCAAAGAGAGGCTTAGTGGCAACACTTCTAGGATCAAAAGCAAAGGTGGTAAGACCAACTGGAATTTCATTTCTAATTCTATTTAAGAGAGGTATCTCTTCCAAGGTCTTCACAGTTTCAACAGCTTAGCAATAGGTATACTCGTTTTAGGTTGAGGAACCTTGGGTATGTTAACAAACCTAGGTCCCTTCCTTGCGGGGGTTTCTTACCTTTTTAGTCTTGGTGGAGGATAGAGTAGTTCCGAAAGTTTCAAAAATATCCTAGATCTTACCAATCCTAGAAAGATCTAAATCATGCGATTTAAGGGTCTCCAAAGTATTGCAAATTTTGTCCATGGAGCTATCAAGTCTATTTGAATTCCCTTGAATCCTACGATCTACTTCATTAATCTTACTCATGCTTGGCATCTCTAGCTCTATATTCTCAAGTTTACTCATAACATGAGATAAAGTGATATCATCCCTTATGTCAACAGTAGGTGGGATTCCGACAAGGTTTTCCATAACGTTAAGAGCCTCCCCAACGGGATCTTCCAAGAAACTCCCTCCTATTGTTGTGTCTAGAACAAACCTATGCCAAGAAGTAATACCAACATAAACATTTCTAAGCAGAATAGTGGTGGATTGCTTCTTGGTGGCTCTATCTTGAGAATTTTTAATTCTATACCAAGCATCTTTCAAACTTTCTCCAACCCTTTGTTTGAAGGTGAGAATCTCTCCTTAGGGTGCAACACTAGAGGCAAAGGATTTAGACATACTGACTAAACAAAGCAAAGTAACTAATGTTTTTGTGGTTTTTGGTATAAGACTCTAAAGCAAAAACTTAAAAGCAAACTAACAAGACTAAAAAGCAAAGGTAAAAGATAGTGTGCCACTCCCCAATCTTGAAGACTGGAGTCCCCGGCAACGGCGCCAGAAAACTTTGCTTGATGACGAGATGATGTATATGCTTATCGCACCCCGTTGGTTACCCCAAGTGGAAGGTTGAGATGTAGTCAGTAGCAAGTTTTCCCTCACTCAGAGATTGTAAGGTTTATCGAACCAGGAGGACTCCTAGGATCAACAAGTAGGTGTCTTTCACCCTGGCGCTAACAGAAGACGTGGACCTGCACACACAACAAATAACGTTGCTCCCAACAAGTACAGAGAGGTTGTCAATCTCTCCGGCCTTGTAGTTTGCAAAGGATCAAAACACAAGCGCGAAAGTAATAGTGATTGCAACGAAAAAGTAAATGAAAGCGGTTAATAGTGGAGGTGTAAACAATGATGGTGATATGGACCGGAGTCACATGATGTTCACTAGTGATGTGTCTTTCCCAAAAGACGATAAACAACTATGCTTGGGTAAACAAATCACAGTTGGGCAATTGACAGAATTATAAATGCACCGCAATGCTAATTATGCTACTTGATAGTTAGAGGTTCAATAGTAATGGGCAGTGCGCCAAGACAAGTAGACTGTTTATTCATCAGCATCTACTTACTAATCATCCACCTTGAGATATCTATCCAGAACATCTCTCCGGTATTAAGTTGCGAGCCCCACCCAAAGTGTAAACTCAAAGCAACGGACAACTGCATTAACGAACTATTTGTAAGGTAAACAATCCTTGCGACCATGGTCACAAGCACCGTTGTTTTCTCCCTGGCGGCAACAACACATCCTCTAGCCTCATGTTTCTGTCACTCAAGCTAGACATCGAGGGGCATGAACCCACAATCATGAATAACGCTCCCTCTTGGAGTTACAATCTACTACTCGGCCAAAGCAATAATTAGCAACGGAGAACATGCATGAATCACTAAGGAACATAATATAAAAGGATAATCAAATATATAACTCATAGCAATCTGAACATAATCTCATAATCCATCGGATCCCAACAAACCGAGCATAGCAATAGCAAGAGAATTACATAGATGCCTTGATCATGTAGGACAACTCACAAGGACTAACCATTGAAGCACAAGATTGGAGAGAAGACATCACATAGCTACTGGTCATGGACCCATGGTCCAAGGAGGACTACTCACGGCACGTCCAGGAAGTTTCCATGGCAACGGAGAAGCTCTCGGAGGTCAATCCTCCCTCCGGCAGGGTGCCGGGAAGATGTCTCCAGACGCTCCCAATCTCTGAAGCGTTGCGGCGGCAGAACGATGGAGAAATTTGTGATTCTGGAAGTTGTGGAAGGGTTTACTCTCGGAGGACTAAATATAGGCCAAAGGAGGGCACCGGAGGAGGTCGGGCCCACCCAGGCGGCCTCCTGGTGCGTCCTAGGGCCTGGCCGCGCCAGCAAGTCGCCTGGGCAGCCTGTGGCCCCCCTCTAGCCCATCTTCGGTGATCTGGAAGCTTCTGTTTTGCTGATTTTTATATATTTTTCCTGAAATTTTTAGGGCTTCAGGAAATTGGGTAAAAGCCCTTGCAAAATAGACATCAGCAGACAGAAACTGGCACTGGGTGCATTGAGTTAGTAGGTTAGTCCAAATATGTGTAAAATGATATAAAAGTGTAGCAAAACATATAACAATGTCACCCAAGAGATCATGGAACAAGCAGAAATTATAGATACGTTTGGGACGTATCAGCGCCCATGGAGTTATACAGCTGAGGCATGCGAGGTGGAAGAGAGGGACATGCTCTGGGCTGGCTGGGCCTAAACCATTGAAGCTGGGCCTGGTTCTCCCTCTCTCTCTCTCTCTAGAAACTCTTTGCAAATAGAAAATAAGAGAGGTTTTGATTAAAATCCATAGGTTAAAAGTAAAGGAGTAAAACAAAAATAAAAATACTTTTGGGCTCGTAAAAACATGCTCCAATTTATAAAAATAAATTGAGCATTTTTGAAGAATAAAAATATTACCCTTTTGTATAAAATTAGGCTCTGGTTTTTAAACAAAACAAAAGGAAAATAAAAACTAACACCACACGGGTTGCCTCCACAATTATCAAAAGGATTTTTAGGAAAAGAGGAACTTTTTATTGGGTCAAAACAGAAGGTTTTAAACTGCCACAAATAATTGGAAGGGGGAGTTTTGAAGTCATGGTGCAACAAGGGTGTTTTGAGATGATCCTTGTTACACCCACACCACATAACCACCACATGCCACTCTCATCCATGCACTTTACTCAAACACCAAGGTGCAACAAACCACACAAGACAAAACAAAAGGGAAAAGGTGCAAAGCATGATGCCATGATGCACATGAAATGGTTTCACCAAAACTCATACCACTTAACATAACATCACAAGGTTTCCTTACAAGGAAAGATTACAAGGGGGAAAGAATTGCATTGGGGCTGTCACAAGCGTGTGAAGATTTTAAGGAAGATCTAGCTCCCACTGTCCCAAAGAGGCAATACAGGGCCAAGGTGGCCCTGTTCGATGATGTTTCGGACTCCACCGAGGAGTCCGAGAACTTTGAAAGGGTTCCTCAAAGGACCCCCAGGGTGGAGCCCCGGGGGAAAAGGTATTAACCCGAAGACCCTAACATCTTTCCTCATTGAGATTTTAATGTTGATGATAGACATATTTTCCGTATTGTAGCCCGCGACGTGATTTTCCCACCTGTCAAGTATCGTAGGGCAACTCCTTGCCAGCCAACCTGCCACAGAGCGGAACCGCCTCGCACAACACGCCTCCCCCGATCGTTGAGGATATCGGGAAGGTGGTATCCAAAAGGATCCCCCCGAAGCTGGATACTAGGGTCGGGGGTCATGCTATCATGGCCGAGGCTAACACCGCGGTCGTCGAAGACCAGGAGGATGAATCTCTCCTAGCAAACAAAGAGGGAGAGCGTGGACAAACCGTGCTCTCTCCGAAGATAGTTTCGGAGACTTCCAAGCCTCCGGAATCATCTGCATCAGCTTCTCCAAGAGGAGAGACTGCAACGCCGCACCCGGAGCCGCCCACAATAGAGCTACCCCGAACCGGGTGGTCGGCCATGATTAACAAGGGTTTGAGTGAATCCTCCATCTTTGAAGAACACCACACTCTTTTGAGTGTAGTTCTACAAAGCAAACTATCTGTTGACAGCGGATTCAAGGAAGCTTTCTCTAACAGCCCAGAACCGATGCTCCAGAAGATTCCCTTTGTATTTTGTTATCGCCGTGTGATTTATTTTGTTGTCGCATTCATCATCGCAACATGCACATCATCCGCAAAGCATCGACACTGTGTTGCCGTCATTTTTTTCAAAACTTGGATCCGTTATTAGTTGCCGGTTTTTCCCGTTCTTGTCGACGACCGTTTCGAGACCAACCACACACACACATGCTCGCGGCACCATTAAATTAATGTTTTTAAAAGTGTGTATAAAACTTTCTCGAACTGGGTGGAAAGTTGGCGTGTGGTCTTAATATAGTGTAGGTAGACTGCTAGCCAAAATTAGTCTCATTCGGAGGTCGTTTGACACCTAAGTGGGTCTCTTAAAGAGATTAACAAACGAAGATGCAAGCATATTGAAGGCACATGGCACACAAGAGAACAGAAAGCAAGCGAGATAAAAGGGCAAACGAAAAAGGAAAAATAAAACGGCAAAGGAGAAAGGCAAATGAAAATGGCAAATGTGAAGTGGGGGAGAGGAAAACGAGAGGCAACTCGCAACAAAAGTAAATGCAAGAGATGAGTTTGTGAGACCTACTTGGATAGATCTTGATTTCTCCTCCCCGGCAATGGTGCCAGAAATACGTCTGCTACTGCAACAAAAGACCTTCCAACAACGCCAGAAATAGGAGTGTTGCTTGATACTCCTCAGCAACGGCACCAGGAATCCTTCAGCTGCGGCTACGCCTTAAGGGACTTGCTAGGCAAGTATGCAAAGGATTACCCCCGTGGCCTTGGAGCCTTGCGTTGGTGTTCCCTTGAAGCGGAAAGGGTGATGTAGCGTAGCGGTGGTAAGTATGTCCCTCAGTTTGAGAACCAAGGTATCAATCCAGTGGAGGAGTATCTCAACATCCTGCACAAACACAAAAGCTTGCTCCCAACGCTATGAAGGGGTTGTCAATCCTTTATAGATTGTTTTCCAAGTGAGAACTGAAAGCAACAAAGTAACAAAGCAAAGTAAAAGCGGAGGTGTAAACGATGGATGTGAATAGACCCGGGGACCGTAGTGTTTACTAGTGGCTTCTCTCATGAAAGCAAGTAGACGGTGGGTGAACAAATTACTGTCGAGCAATTGATAGAACCACGCAAAGTCGTGACGATATCTATGCAATGATTATATCTATAGGCATCACGTCCAAAACAAGTAGACCGATACTTTCTGCATCTACTACTATTACTCCACACGTCGACCGCTATCCAACATGCATCTAGTGTATTAAGTCCATAAGAACAGAGTAACGCCTTAAGCAAGATGACATGATGTAGAGGGATAATCTCAAACCAATGATAAAAACCCCATCTTTTTACCCTTGATGGCAACTACTTGATGTGTGCCTTGCTGCCCCGACTGCCACTGGGAAAGCTCACCACATGGTAGAACCCAAAACCAAGCACTTCTCCCATTGCAAGAATCATAGATCTAGTTGGCCAAACAAAACCCAAGACTCGGAGAGACTTACAAGGATATCAAATCATGCATATAAGAAATCAACAAAGACTCAAATATATATCATAGATAATCTGATCACAAATCCACAATTCATTGGATCTCGACAAACACACTGCCAAAGAAGATTACATCGGATAGATCTCCATGAATATCATGGAGAACTTTGTATTGAAGATCCAAGAGAGAGAAGAAGCCATCTAGCTACTAACTACGGACCCGTAGGTCTGAAGTGAACTACTCACGAGGCATTGGAGGGGCGATGATGATGAAGAAGCCCTCCAACTCCAAAGTCCCCTCCGGCAGGGTGCCGGGGAGGGTCTCTAGATGAGATCTCGCGGAAACGGAAGCTTGCGGTGGCGGAAAAGTATTTTTGAGGCTCTCCTGATTTTTTGCTAAATATTTGGGAATATATAGGCCAAGGATCTAGGTCAGGGGGCAGCCATGGAGGCCACAAGCCCTCACACCGCGGCCTCCCCCTGGTGGCAGAGTGGGAGCTTGTGGGCTCCCTGGAGCCCACCTGGCTGGGCCCAGAGGCCCCCTGATCTTCTTCCATTCGGAAAAAAATCATTTCGGGGTTTTTATTCCATTTGGACTCCGTTCCAAAATCAGATATAAAAACAAGAATTGGCACTTGGCACTGAATTAATAAGCTAGTCCCAAAAAAGATATAAAAGGTACATAAACCATCCAAAGAAGACAAGATAACAACGTGAAACCATCAAAAATTAAAGATACGTTTGAGACGTATCACGCCTCTGCACAAGGCACAGACCCCTCGTGCGCGCCCGATAACTTCCCCGGACCCGAACCCGATGGTCGTGACCGTTGGGTCCGGATCATGCCCGTAATACCCCAAACCATCATCGGTTTTTCAATTGGACTCCGTGACCAATTTTTTCTCGATCGTCCGATCTAAATCGGAGGGTCGAGATAACCCTAACCATATCCACGTGTTATTGATGGAAAATGAAACCCTAGCCCTAGATGTCCCATCCACCCATTCCCTAGCCGCCGTCGCTCTCTTCTCCTTCCTGGGGTCCACCTCCTTCCCTATTCCAAAATCCCACTTTGAGTTCAGCGCCATCCAACCACCTCCCCCCGCAGTTCCCAAACGAGCCAGCCGCTTCAGCTCCTTGTTTTCCAATAGATCAATCGGAAGCGTCCGAAGACCACAGCTCATCCTCGCGACCGAGCGCACCTTCGAGCTCCAGCAGTAACCATGGTTGTCGAGCCCGGAGAAGAAGCAAGCCTTCGGATCCACGACTGCGGCCTCGAGCCAGTACCCATTGTTGGATAATTAGGCACAATTTCCATGATAAATTCCAGAATATAAAGCATGACGATACTAGGTACTAACTGATACGTCTCCAACGTATCTATAATTTTTTATGGTTTCATGCTATTATCTTGTCAAACTTTGGATGTTTTGCATGCCTTCTATTTATTTTTTGGACTAACTTATTAACTCATTGCCAAGTGCCAGTTCCTGTTTATTCCATGTTTTTGACCCCTTTTAGAGGAGATTTTGAAACGGAGTCCAAACGGAAGAAAATCCCCGAAAAGATTTTTTCTGGAACGGAAGAAGATCGGGGAGCTTGGGAGGCAAGGCAGGGGAGCCCCAGGGGCCCCACAAGCCCCCACCCCGTGGCCAGGGGGAGGCCGCGCCATCCAGGCTTGTGGGCCCCCTGAGCGTCCCCTGACCTAGGGGTTGCGCCTATATATTCCCTAAAAATCCCAAAAAAATCAAGAGATCATCGAAAGTACTTTTCCGCCGCCGCAAGCTTCTGTCTCCACAAGATCCCATCTGAGGCACGTTCTAGTGCCCTATCGGAGGGGGGATTCGGACACGGAGGGCTTCTCCATTAACACCATGACCTCCCCAATGATGCGTGAGTAGTTCACCATAGACCTACGGGTCCATAGCTAGTAACTAGATGGCTTCTTCTCTCTCTTGGATCTTCAATACAAAGTTCTCCATGATCTTGATGGAGATCTATCCGATGTAATCTTCTTTTGCAGTGTGCTTGTCGAGATCCGATGAATTGTGGATTTATGATCATATTATCTATGAATCTTATTTGAGTTTCTTCTGATCTCTCTTATGCATGATTTCATATCCTTGTAATTCTCTTCGAGTTGTGGGTTTTGTCTGGCCAATAGATCTGTGACTTTGCGCGGTTCTATAAATTGCTCGGTAGTAATTTGTTCACCCACCGTAAGACTTGCTATTTTGAGAGAAGCCTCTAGTGAACACTATGGCCCCCAGGATCTACTCCACACCATATTTTCAGCCTTACACTTTTTACTTCGTTGCACTTTCCGCCTTCAGATCTCACTTTGCAAACAATCTTGAAGGGATTGACAACCCCTTTGAAGCGTTGGGTGCAAGCTTGTTTTTATTTGCGTAGGTACTCTGGACTTGACGAGACCCTCCTTCTGGATCGATACCTTGGTTCTCAAACTGAGGGAAATACTTACTGCTCCTGTGCTGCATCACCCTTTCCTCTTCAAGGGAAAAACAACGTAAGCCCAGCCTCTGTCAATGTGTCAATTTCTAGCGTTGTTGTTTGTGGGATAGCAAAAGAATTTCTGGCGCCGTTGTCGGGGAGGCAGATCAAGTGAAGAACTCATCCAAGTAGGTGTCGCAAACTCATCTCTTGCATTTACTTTGTTTGCCAGTTGCCTCTCGTTTTTCTCTCACCCACTTCACCAATTTGCCTTTTTCGTTCGCTTTTTCGTTCGCCCTTTTTTCTCGCCCGCTCTTTGTTTGCTTGTGTGCTTGCTTTCTTGCTGAAGTCACCCTGAACGAAAACACCAAACTTTGTGACTTCTCGAATACTAATAATAATGATTTTATTAGTACCCCGATTGCTCCCGCCACTAGTGCGGATTCATACGAAATCAATGCCGCTTTGCTGAATCTTGTTATGAAAGAGCAATTCTCTGGCCTTCCTAGTGAAGATGTCGCATCCCATCTCAATACCTTCATTGAGCTTTGCGATATGCAAAAGAAAAAATATGTGGATAATGATGTGATTAAATTGAACCTTTTTTCCTTTCTCGTTGTGAGATCGCGCAAAAACTTGGTTTTCTTCTTTGCCCAAAAATAGTATCGATTCTTGGGATAAGTGCAAAGATGCTTATATATCCAAGTATTTTTCCGTCGGCTAAGATCATCTCTCTCCGTAATGATATCATGAATTTCAAGCAACTTGATCATGAACATGTTGCACAAGCTTGGGAGAGAATGAATTTAATGATTAGAAACTGTCCCGCTCATGGCTTGAGTCTTTGGATGATTATTCAAATCTTTTATGCTGGCTTGAATTTCGCTTCTAGAAATATCTTGGACTCCGCCTTAGGTGGAACGTTCATGGATATCACGTTAGGGGAAGCCACAAAGCTCTTAGACAACATCATGACAAACTACTCTCAATGGCACACTAAAAGGTCACCTACTAGTAAGAAGGTACACGCTATAGAAGAAATTAACTCGTTGAGTGCTAAGATGGATTAGTTAATGAATTTGGTTGCTAGTAGAAGTGTTCCTTTGGATCCCAATGATATGCCTTTGTCTTCTTTGATTGAGAGTAGCAACGCTAGCTTGGACGTTAATTTTGTTGGTAGGAATAACTTTGGCAAAAACAATGCCTTTAGAGGAAACTATGTTCCTAGGCCTTTTCCTAGTAACTCCTCCAATAACTTTGGCAACTCCTACAACAATACTCATGGAAATTGCAATAGATTACCCTCTGATCTAGAGAGTAATATCAAAGAGTTCATCAACTCTCAAAAGATTTTCAATGCGTCCATAGAGGAAAAACTACTCAAAATTGACGATTTGGCTAAGAGCGTGGATAAAATTTCTTGTGATGTTGATGCTTTGAAAGTTAGATGGGCTCCTCCCAAAATCAACATGGATGAAACTTTGAAAGCTATGCGTGTTTCCATGATTGAGAGCCAAGAAAGAACCGCCCAAATTAGTGCTAGACATGAATGGCTTAAAAAGGCGTGTTCTCGTGATGAGAATCACGAAGATCTTAAAGTTCTTGGTGTGACTCCCATTGAATCTTTGTTTTCTTGTGTCAAACCTAATGATTATGGGGCTGGATATGAATCCACTTTGGTTGAAAAGTTCCCCAATGATTCAGAGTCCATCAATCTTGATGCTAAAAGCATTAAAAGTGGAGTAGAAGACGTTAAAACTTTGAGTAGTAATGAAATTACTACCGTGGATTTCAAGGAATTCAATTATGACAGTTGCTCCTTGATTGAATGCATTTCTTTGATGCAATCCATGTTGAACTCTCCACACGCTTATATCCAAAACAAAGCCTTTACCGATCATATCGTCGGAGCTATGATAAAATCTCTTGAAGTGAAACTTGAATTGGAAGTCTTTATCCCTAGAAAGCTTCATGATGAGTGGGAACCTACCATCAAAATAAAAATCAAAAACTATGAGTGCAACGCTTTGTGTGTTTTGGGTGCTAGTGTTTCTGCGATTCCAAAGTCTTTATGTGATGTTCTGGGTTTTAATGAGATTGAAGAGTGTTCTCTTAATTTGCATCTTGCTGATTCTACTGTCAAGAAACCCATGGGAAGGATCAATGATGTTCTTATTATTGCAAATAGGAACTATGTACCCATGGATTTCATTGTGCTTCGCATTGATTGCAATCCTACATGCCCCATTATTCTTGGTAGACCTTTCCTAAGGACTATCAGTGCTATCATCGATATGAAGGAAGGGAATATTAGATTTCAATTACCTTTAAGGAAGGGCATGGAACACTTTCCTAGAAAGAAAATAAGATTGCCTTATGAATCCATGATGAGGGCCACTTATGGTTTGAGCACCAAAGACGACGACACGTGATTCGATCGCTTCTATGCCTAGCTAAGGGCATTAAACAACAGCGATTGTTGGGAGGCAACCCAATGAATTTATCTTTTTATTTCTGTTTTGGTGCGTCCACACTTTCATAATTCTGTTGTGATTGTGTTTTTTGTGTTTCTTTTTGTGTTTGAGCCAAGCAAAGCCTTTATGACTAGTCTTGGTAATGGTTGTTTGATCCTGATGGAAAAAGACAGAAACTTTTCACTCACGAGATGATTTTTCATTTTTATTCAGAAAGAGATTTTGAGTTGATTCTTTTTGCTTCTGATTGATATGATTTTTTCCCAGGCCTTCGTAATTTTTCAGAGTTTTTGAGGTGCTAGAAGTATACGAAGTATACAGATTGCTACAGACTGGTCTGTTTTTGACAGATTCTATTTTTTTTTGAGTTGGTTGCTTGTTTTGATGAAACTATGGTTAGTATCAGGGGTACTAGCCATGGAAAAGTGAGAATACAGTAGCCCATCATCAATATAGATAGAATTCAAGTTTGCTACAGTACCAAAAGAAGTGGTAGTTTGTTTTCTTGTACTAATGTTATCACAAGTTTCTGTTTAAGTTTTGTGTTGTGAAGTTTTCAAGTTTTGGGTGATGTTCTCATGGACAAAGAGATAAGGAGTGGAAAGAGCTCGAGCTGGGGTATGCCCAAGGCATCCGAAGACAAATTCAAGGACACCAAAAAGCCTAAGCTTGGGGATGCCCCGGGAAGGCATCCCCTCTTTCGTCTTCAATCCATCGGTAACATTACTTGGAGGTATATTTTTATTCACCACATGATATGTGTTTTGCTTGGAGCGTCTTGTATCATAGGAGTCTTTTCTTTTTGTTTGGTCACAATCATCCTTGATGCACACCTTTTTGAGAGAGAGATACATGCACTCATCGTGATTTTGCTAGAATGCTCATAGTGCTTCACTTATATCTTTTGAGCTAGATACTTTTGCTCTTGTGCTTCACTTATATCTTTAGAGCACGACGGTGCGTGATTTGGTAGTTGGCTTATGCTATGAAAGTAGTCCCAAATGTGCTAGGTACCCAAAGATGATGCAAAAACCTCCATCTTCATGTGCATTGAGTAGAAAGAGAAGTTTCGATTCCTCTCAATTAGTTTTGAGACGTAGATTCAGTAATATTTAGAGTTATGTTAGTAGGGTGTTGTGAATCTAGAGATACCTGTGTTGGAGTTAGTGATTCCCGTAGCATGCACGTATGGTGAACTGCTCTGTTAGGAAATTGGAGCATAATTGATCTATTGATTGTCATCCTTTGTCTTGAGGTCGGGATCGCGCGATGGTTTACACCTACCAACCCTTCCCCTCAGAGTATGCGCTTAGCACTTTGTTTCGACTACTAATAAAAACTGTCGCACCAAGTATGTGAATTCTTCATGACTAATGTGAGACCATGGTATAGATGCACTTTCACCTTCCACCATTGCTAGCCTCTCTAGTGTCGCGCAATTCTCGCCGGTGCACAAACCCACCAAATTCCTTCCTCAAAACAGCCACCATATCTACCTACTATGGCATTTGCATAGCCATTCCGAGATATATTGCCATGCAACTCCCACCGTTCCGTCTTATGACTTGTGCCGTCACTCTCATATTGCCATTGCATGATCGTAAGATAGCTAGCGATATGTTTCAACATCATACGCCATGCTAGATCGTTGCACATCCCGGTACACTGCCGGAGGCATTTCCTATGGAGTCATCATCATTGTGATCTCTGAGGTGTGAGTAAATAACAGTGTGATCATCATCATTATTAGAGCATTGTCCCATGTGAGGAAAAAAAAAGAGGCCAAAGAGCCCAAAAACAAAAAGAAAAGAAAATAAAATAAAATAAAAATAAGAGGCCTAAGAGCCCAAATGAAAAAAAAGAAAAGAGAGAAAAAGAGAGAAGGGAGAACGCTACTATCTTTTTCCACACTAGTGCTTCATGTTAGCACCATGTTCTTCATGATTGAGAGCTTCTTGCTTTGTCACTACCATATGCTAGTGGGAATCTTCATTATATAACTTGGCTTGTATATTCCAATGATGGGCTTCCTCAAAATTGCCCTAGGTCTTCGTGAGAAAGCAAGTTGGATGCACACCCACTAGTTTTCCTTTTGAGCTTTCACATACTTATAGCTCTAGTGCATCCTTTGTATGACAATCCCTACTCATTCACATTTATATATATTAATGGGCATATCCATAGCCAATTGATATGCCGAGTCAGTGTGACCATCTCCTCCTTTTTGTCTCACAACCACCACCACACTCTATTCCACCTACAGTGCTATATCCATGGCTCGCGCTCATGTATTGCGTGATAGTTATAAAAAGTTTGAGAAAGTAAGAGTGCGAAAACAATTACTTGGCCAATTCCGGGGTTGTGCATGATTTACATTAGTTGTGTGAGGAGGATGATGGAGCATAGCGAGACTATGATTTTGTAGGGATAACTTTCTTTGGCCTTGTTATTTTGAAAGTTCATGATTACCTTGCTAGTTTGCTTGAAGTATTATTGTTCTCATGTCAATAGCAAACTATTGTTTTGAATCTTACGGATCTGAACATTCATGCCACGTGAAAGAAGTTGCAAAGGATAACTATGCTAGGTAGCATTCCACATCAAAAATTCATTCTTTATCACTTCCCTACTCGAGGACGAGTAGGAGTTAAGCTTGGGGATGCTTGATACGTCTCCAATGTATCTATAATTTTTTATGGTTTCATGCTATTATCTTGTCAAACTTTGGATGTTTTTTCATGCCTTTTATATATTTTTTGGGACTAACTTATTAACTCAGTGCCAAGTGCCAGGTCCTGTTTTTTCCATGTTTTTGACCCCTTTCAGAGGAGATTTTGAAACGGAGTCCAAACGGAAGAAAATCCCCGAAAATATTTTTTCTGGAATGGAAGAATATCGGGGAGCTTGGGAGCCAAGGCAGGGGAGTCCTAGGGGCCCCACAACCCCCCACCCCGCGGCCAGGGGGAGGCCACGACATACAGGCTTGTGGGCCCCCTGAGCGTCCCGTGACCTAGGGGTTGCGCCTATATATTCCCTAAAAATCCCAAAAATATAAGGAGATCATCGAAAGTACTTTTCCGCCGCCACAAGCTTCTGTCTCCGCAAGATCCCATTTGGAGCACGTTCGGGTGCCCTGCCGGAGGGGGGATTCGGACACGGAGGGCTTCTCCATCAACACCATGACCTCTCTGATGATGCGTGAGTAGTTCACCATAGACCTACGGGTCCATAGCTAGTAACTAGATGGCTTCTTCTCTCTCTTGGATCTTCAATACAAAGTTCTCCATGATCTTCATGGAGATCTATCCGATGTAATCTTCTTTTGCGGTGTGTTTGTCGAGATCCGATGAATTGTAGATTTATGATCAGATTATCTATGAATCTTATTTGAGTTTCTTCTGATCTCTCTTATGCATGATTTCATATCCTTGTAATTCTCTTCGAGTTGTGGGTTTTGTCTGGCCAACTAGATCTATGATTTTTGCAATGGGAGAAGTGCTTGGTTTTGGGTTCATACCGTGCGGTGACCTCACCCAGTGACAGAAGGGGTAGCGAGGCACGCATCGTGTTGTTGCCATCAAGGGTAAAAAGATGGGGTTTTCATCATTGGTTTGAGATTATCCCTCTACATCATGTCATCTTGCTTAAAGCGTTATACTCTGTTCGTCATGAACTCAATACACTAGATGCATGCTGGATAGCGGTCGATGTGTGGAGTAATAGTAGTAGATGCAGAAAGTATCGGTCTACTTCCCTCGGACGTGATGCCTATATGTATGATCATTGCCTTAGACATCGTCATGACTTTGCGCGGTTCTATCAATTGCTCGGCAGTAATTTGACCACCCACCGTAACACTTGCTATTTTGAGAGAAGCCTCTAGTGAACACTATGGCCCCCAGGGTCTACTCCACACCATATTTTCAGCCTTACACTTTTTACTTCGTTGCACTTTCTGCCTTCAGATCTCACTTTGCAAACAATGTTGAAGGGATTGACTACCCCTTTGAAGCGTTGGGTGCAAGGTTGTTTGTGTTTGCGCACGTACTCTGGACTTGACGAGACCCTCCTTCTGGATCGATACCTTGGTTCTCAAACTGAGGGAAATACTTACTGCTCCTGTCTTGCATCACCCTTTCCTCTTCATGGGAAAAATCAACGCAAGCCCAGCCTCTGTCAACGTGTCAATTTCTGGCATTGTTGTCTCTGGGATAGCACTAACATGTGAAACTCTATAATACTAGATGCAGCAGACAACATGAATAGCAGCAAGACCGTATAAAAAACATGTACGCATCTAACTTGTTCATCAGGCTAACGGGAACACGATGCATGCACCGAACGTTTGTAGAGGAAGAAGATGTGTTCGGTGCAGACACATTGTTGACGATGACGTTGGCGATGACGGGACGAAGTAGACGACACTTGAGGTGACGGTACGCAACACCGCCCTACTTGCTTGGTAGACGACCAATTGTGGAAGCAGCGAGCATTCGCGCAAAGCGCTTCCCAAAAACCTAATTCTCCTTCTCCCGTACAGGATCGCAAAGGCAACTGGTTCCGGAGACCTGCTCTCTCGTTCGCCATTGGACGTCGACGCTCGGGATTAGGTAGACTACGATGGCGGCGCAAGTTGTGAGATGAGGCAAAACCCTAGATGGTTTTCGGTATATCTTTGGCCGACCCCAATAAGCTGTATATATAGGAGGACCAAGGTCGTTTCCGTGTCGCGACCACGTCTCAAACCGACTTGGTTTCCAAGTCGTATACTTACCGGACAAGAAATTAACTTGTCTGCCAAGACATAAAAAATAAAACGGCAAAAGATAGCGGCGCCCCCGCAAGGCATCAGACCGGAATTTGGCGGAACATTCACGCGTATGTCGCATGTACGCGTCGCCCTGCCCTGCCCTGCCAGGCCAGGCCAGGCGAGGCGAGCGAGTGCGCGCGTGTGGTTCTATCCTTTCTCTTCTCAACACACACTTAGAGTAGTGGGGAGAACTCACTATATAAAGAGGTCCAACTCTTCCTCCACTAGTGGTATGGGACTAAACTTTAGCATCACCACACCACCACTTGCCATTTTATTCATGGGCTCAATTTGAGATTTCAGAATTTTGTAGATGGGCCAAGCCCATTTAATTCTAACAATCCCCCACCAGATCTCAAATACCCATTTAGAGATTTGCCTTGCCTCTCCACTTGTTTAATATACCAGTGTTTCAGCAGAGATTGTTAAGTTGAACTTCTGCCTAGAACTTTAAGCTACATCCATCCACAACTTGACAATGGACTATGCCTTGAATTGCTAGTTTTGTGTGAACATGTTTCACTCAAAGTCTTAACCAGTACCTAGCTGCCAGTAGACTACCCCGCGGTTTGGAGCATATACGTCGTACTCCCTGGTCTCTTCGTGAGCTTACTAGAGATTACCAAAATCTTCTAGATTGCGATGTTTTACAATCGAAGCTCATATAGGTGTGTTCTTTCAAGATTGTTCTGTAGGACAACATCTTTGCTATAATAGCCAATAGAATCACATTAAGGCATGTTGCCAACGTGCCAAACAGTACTTAAGCCTTACAGCTGTGAGAGTTTTGCATCTTCACTTAGAGATGGTCACTTATTACTCTCCTCTATTAACCAATAGCTTGTTCTTCCCAGGTCCTAATTCACGGGATCTCTGATCACAGAGGTTGGGTTACTACTATGGTGTAATGTCTATGGGTCTCATACACATCTCCCTAGATGCACTATCTATCACATTGCGTGATAGTCCCTTTGTAAAAGGATCTGTCAGGTTTTTGTTTGTTTGAATATACGTAAGAGTTATTACTTCGGAGTTTCTCAACTTCCTGATAGATTTTAAACGTCTCTTCACGTGTCTTGATGACTTTGCGTTATCCTTAGAATTATTCACTTTAGCGATAACCGTTTGGTTGTCACAATTCATAAGAATAGCCGGTATAGGTTTTTCAACCACATGCAAGTCCATCAAGAGTTCATGCAGCCATTCTGCATTTACAGTGGCTGTGTCTAACGCAGTTAGTTCTGCTTCCATAGTTGACCTTGTCAATATGGTTTGCTTGCAAGACCTCCATGACACTACACCACCTCCATGAGTAAATACATACCCACTTGTAGCATAGAGTACATCAACATCAGAGATCCAATTTGAATCACTATATCCTTCTAGCACAACGGGGTGCCCTGAATAGTGAATTCCATAACTCATAGTACCTCTCAGATAGTGCAAGACCCTTTCTAGTGCATGCCAATGATCATTACCCGGGTTGGACATGAACCTACTCAGTTTGCTCACAGCAAAAGAGATGTCTGGTCTTGTAGCGCTAGCTAGGTACATGAGTGAACCGACAATTTGAGAGTATCTTAATTGTTCTCTCGTTTCTTTCTTGTTCTTTCTAAGTGTCACGCTGGGATCATAAGGTGTTGGAGAAGGCTTGCTATCCATAAAGCCGAAACGGCTCAAGACCTTCTCAACATAGTGAGATTGCGTTAGAGTAATCCCACTCTCATCCTTAATTAGTTTGATGTTTAGGATCACATCGGCTTCTCCCAAATCTTTCATGTCAAAACTCTTTGATAGGAAACTCTTGACCTCATTGATCACAACAATGTTTGTACCAAATATCAATATGTCATCCACATACAAACATAATATGACACTATTGCCTCCACCATGGCTTTGGTAGACACACCTATCAGCCTCATTAATGACAAATCCCGCATGAGTCAAAGTTCTTTCAAACTTCTCATGCCATTGCTTAGGTGCTTGTTTCACACCATACAAAGATTTTAGCAACTTGCACACCTTTTTCTCTTCTCCTTTTACCACAAACCCATCAGGCTAATCCATATAAATTTCCTCTTCCAACTCTCCATTTAGGAAATATGTCTTTACATCCATTTGATGAATGATCAGACCATAAGAGGCAGCCAGGGAAAGTAGCACCCGAATGGTGGTTATTCTAGCAACAGGTGAATAGGTGTTGTCGTGGGTATAAGCCTGACAGTAGATGTGTAGGGTACGAAAGGATGGGCAGAGCCTTAGCTACGGCGAGGTTATATGAGTTCAGGCCCCTCTACAGTGGAGGTAATAGCCCTACGTCTCAGTGCTCTTGGGAGCTTGTTGTCGAGTGGAATATGGATTACAGTGAATGGCTAACCCCTGCACCAATGGGGAAGGGCGGCTTATATAGAGTGTGCTACCCTTCACAACGGTTCGGTGCACAGGGGTGGAGTAGTGGCGAATAAATGCCTACGTTACAGGTAACGTATGTCTTAAATGCTAATAAAGGCACATGGGAACGTATGACCGTTGCCCTCGAGGGGGGTTACGATGCACAGAGTGGAATCCACTCGGTAAGTTAGATACACTTCGAATGCTCATCTCCGACTGGATGATGGAGGACTCATCACCGACTGGATGATGGGAAATCCTTAATTCAGTCGGAACTGACTAAGGGCCCTATCTCTTATGAAGGGTAGTCCTTGGGTAGGACTTATAGGGCAGGCCTATGACCCCATCATTAGTCCCCGAATGGATTGGGGTTGGAACGACGAAGCGATGCTTGGAGTACGAATCCGACTGGTACGGATGCGACTTTGGCGTTGTTTGCCTCGATCCATTTTATCTTCTTTGACCAATGATCTGAGTGGATGCATTTGTGAAACGGACCGTCAGGGACCGAGTGCTTCCGTGGTATCTTTTGACGTGACCAGTCAACTGACAGCGGCGGATTTTCCGGGATCCTCAAATTTCGGTTGTCGCGCGCTCGGCGGGGATGACGACATCGCAATCGAGTAGTATCTGACACCTTGATTCCCACGCCTTCATCTTCTCCACTAATATCGCAGCAACCGGTCGGGGGATAAGATTTCGGGGCCACCTGCAAGTGACCCAGTCGGAACCTTATTTAAACCTCTCCGGCGAGGGTTTTTCGTTACACTCACCGGATAACTTGCACTTGCCCCGCTTCTCTCGCCATCCCCTGCGCATCCCAAGCTCCTTCCTTCTCCTTCTCCTTCGCGGATCTGCAGCCTCTGCCATGACAAAGGGGCAGACTAGCAAGCTAGAGGCGCGGAAGAAGAAGGGGAAGGCGGCGGCTCCTGCTCAGCGGTGGCAGCGAGCGGTACCGGCAGGTTGGATCCAGGGGGATTCCCTCCCCTCCACGGTGACGGAGGGGGACTTGCTGGAGTTGGTGGAGCACAGCATGATCGCGCACAAGACGTGGAGGTTGCCGGCGGAGGGCGAGACCGAGCCGGCGCCCCGGGAGGGGGAGCGCGTCTTGCTGCTCAGCCACGTGCACCGAGGCTTCTCTTTGCCTCCTCATCCCTTATTCAAAGGTATAATGAACTACTTCGGGGCGCAGCTCCACCATTTTCCTCCCAACGCAATAGCTCATCTCTCTGCCTTCGTCGTGTTGTGCGAGTGTTTCATTGGCTGTCCTCCCCATTGGGGGATTTTCAAATACATCTTCTCTGCTAGATCCCAAACCATCAAAAGACTTAACTAGTCGGATGACAAAACTCACCTCCTCCAGCTCTGCGGAGGCTAAGGCTTCCAAAAGAAAAGTAAAAGTAGTTATCCCGCTCTTCAGTTGCCTGAATCTGTTAGGAACTGGCAGTCGACATGGTTCTACTGCCAGGACGTTGCTTGCCCGAATGCCACAACTGGACTGCCTCCTTTTAGCTTAGACCGACCGGCTCCGCCTAGGCAGCTCGCGCTCACGAAGGCGGAGAAGATCCAGATCCAGCCTCTGGTCGATGCGCTTGTAGATGTCGTTCGAAGGGGAGTCACCGGCATAGATTTGCTGGAGGTTTTTCTGGGTCGGCGTATCTAGCCTCTGCAAGCTCGACACCACGCCATGTGGCACTACACGGGGCCTAAGGACTCCACTCGGACTAGCGTCGAGTGCGTGACCGGGGAGATGGTGGCGTCGTGGGTCCTCAACATCACAGGCGCCTGTGGAAAACCCAGAGGGGCCCGGCGAGTGAAGGCCTTCCACGCGGACAACCCTCCTCTGAATGAGGTGAGTATAACTTGTCGAGTGCACACAATTGTCTTAGATTTATCACTTTCTTGAATCACTGTCTGACGTCTGATGTTGTCAACTGTATCTCGTGCAGGCGTGGACTAACTGGTTTTCTCCCGTCTCGAACGGGAATCTGGCCGAGGAAGAGGAAGGTAGCCAGGAGGGCAGCGTGGAGAGCGTCGAGTATGTCTCCGACAGTGGGGAGACGGAGGAGGAGTCCGAAGAAGAAAAGGAGGAAGATGAGGAGTAGAACTCGCCACCCCCACCGCCAGAGCCTCGAACCAAACGTCGTCACGAACCCGTGGCTCCGTCGGCTCCTCCAGCGGCCTCGAGTACCCCGCCAGCTTCTCCTGTGGTTCCGAGCGCCTCGCCAGCCGCTCCCGTGGTCCCGAGTGCTCGGAGCACAAAGAGGACCAGGGACTCTGCTGCTGAGCCCGCGGGCCAGCCCTCTAAGGCGGCCAAACCGAGTGGATCTAAGCCTCGGAAGGCTTTGTCGCGGATGAGGGTCACAGTTCCCGTCACCTCAACGTAAGTGCATTGTTCTTCTATCTTCTTCCAGTATTTGATTGAACTCCTGCTTATTGGTCGAATGAATTTTACTCGACAGAGCTGCCACCTCTCCGGCACGCCACGGGGATGATCCCATGGACATGGACAATGTTGTCACATCCCAGCCAGGTGCGTCGTGGCGATTCCGAGAGTTTACATTATTGCATCATGAATTCTGTCTTTGGTCTTGCCTTTTTCCTGTGGTCTCACGCCATTCGGTCGGGTTTCCCTCAGAGGTGATTTATGTGGAGGAGGGCGACTAGAGGAGGTCCGAGCAAGCTGCGGTGCCTGTCCTTGAGGCTGTTCCGCCGGTTACTACTCTCGCCATGGATGCGCTGCCGACTGAGACGATGCCGTCGACTGAAACGGCGCTCATCGCTGCTGAACCGACTGGAGCAGGACTTGGGATGCCCAAGGAGTCTCCTATGATGCCAGGTCCGTCGACTGTCCAGTACAACGTCCAGCACCTCCCGGAGGATCAGGTGGGAGCTGCCAAGGGGGCCATGGTGCAGGCGGAGTTGATGGCGGAGAGAACAAGAGAGCGTACGACTCCATCGCGTCTGTGTACAAGCAAAGCTTGGAACTGCGAGACGATATCCGAGTAAGTGGACTAGTAAGTATTTACTTTCCTCTTGTAACCCACTGGGTGTTTAAGCTATGCACTCAGATACAGTATGATTCTTTTGCAGTGGGTTCACTCTTAGTGAACCTAGTGGGTGTAGTCCCCGAGACTTCTATCGAGTGCTTGCACCGGCAGTTGTCTTTATACACATTTTTTTAACTTGATCAGATTAAAACAAATCTGTTCGAATGTTACCAGTGGGGGCACTCCGAGTGCACCTACTCGATGAGTCCCCAAGAGTAAATTTACTCAGGTCGGGTAGTAGTAACCTCATAGGCTTATTTGTTGTCATGTATCTCAATAGGGCGGACCTGTTTGAGCTTCATGCCAGTGGGGTCACTCTTAGTGAACCCACTTGGTGTAGTCCCCGAGACCGCTGTCGACTGCTTGCGTCGGCAGGGGTCTGAAGAACTTCGAATTTTTATTGTTGTCCTTGTTGAATTTCTCTGATCATCTCTTGGCGCTGACTTGCAGAAAACTTGCGAGATGGGATCAGCGTACGAGACTCTGAGGGTTGAAAAAGTTCAATTTGCTGGGGAACTGGATGCGGCAATGGTTGCCTTGGCTGGTATGAAGGATGTTCTAGCTGAAGAGAGAAGTCCTTGGAGGAGGCCCGTGAGGCAAACAAGGCATTGGCGGCTGAAGTGGAGAAAATGGGGAAACAAAGGACCGAGCTGATGGGACAGATGCAGGTGTTGAACAGGCGGTGCATAGCACAGGAGAAGTACGTCAGTGACTGGGCCCGGAAGATGATAGCGCTTCTTGGTGGTAAGTTCTGTTTTTCCGAGTGCTTGTGGACTGTGTAATTCACTCTGCGCTTACTGTTTGCTCGTCCTGTCTTTGCAGATTTTTGCATGGACACTGAGGTTGAAGCAGCCGACATTGAGCGGTCGATTCTTTCGAACGTTCCACTCGGCGAGGATGCCAATCGAGATATGCTCCGAGCGCACATTCGCCTAGGCAAAATGGGATCTTTCATTGGTCGACTGAGAGAGGTCGTCGGTCGAATCGACAAGGAGCTTTGGCCTGAAGACGAGTCTCGGCAAGAGATGGAAGGCTTGATGACTTGGCTGGAGGAGGTCCCGAACCGAGTGCAGGCGTGGAAGAAGTCTGCGGCTTGCTGTGGTGCGGACGTCGCTCTGTCGCTGGTCCGAGTACACTGCAAGGAGGCTCGCGAAGAGAAGCTGAAGGCGTTGCAAGTCGCCAATACCAAAAAGCTTCGATTCGAAGATTTCATGGAGACCTTCCTTGAGAGCTCCACTCGCATCGCAGACGGGATCGACCTCGACACATTCGTGGAGCCTGCCAGTCCCAGTGCCAGTCCTGACGATGTTTAAGAAAACTTTTACCTCGGTATGTCGAGTGTTAGTTGTATGAAACTTGGGCCACTGCTGTTGGCTGTCAGATTCGTGGTTCGCTGTGGATAAGCTTGATCTACACCGAACCAACTATCTTTAGGCGAACTTTGAATTTGAATCGAATCTTTTGCTCTTCTTTTGCCAAAGAGTTGTTGACACAATTTTGGCTCGTGGTTTTTGTTTGGTGTTTCTTGCTGAAGCCAATGGAAAACATGCGAAGCATGTAATTGTCAGTTGTCTTGACATCTGCATGAGCCTCACTGAGGGTCTGCTGACTCTCCGAGTGGATCTGTAGGATACACTCGAAGGCAATTGAGTACTTAAGCGATTCTTGATCGCAGACAAGTCCCCGAGTTTGACGTTAAGTGTACACTCGGAGAAACTTTGTACTTAGGCGATTCGTGATCGCAGCTAAGTCTCCGAGTGTGACGTTTAGTGCACACTCGGAGAAAGTTAGTACTTAGACGATTCTTGATCGCAGCTAAGTCCCCGAGTGCGACGGTTAGTGCACACTCGGAGAAAATTTGTACTTAGGCGATTCTTTGATCGCAGCTAAGTCCCCGAGTGCGACGTTTAGTGCACACTCGGAGAAAGTTTGTACTTAGGCAATTCTTTGATCGCAGCTAAGTCCCCGAGTGCGACGTTTAGTGCACACTCGGAGAAAGTTAATACTTAGGCGATTCGTGATCGCAGCTAAGTCCCCGAGTGCGACATTTAGTGCACACTCGGAGAAAGTTAATACTTAGGCGATTCGTGATCACAGCTAAGTCCCCGAGTGTGACATTTAGTGCACACTCGGAGAAAGTTAATACTTAGGCGATTCGTGATCGCAGCTAAGTCCCCGAGTGCGACGTTTAGTGCACTCTCGGAGAAAGTTTGTACTTAGGCGATTCTTGATCACATCTAAGTCCCCGAGTGCGATGTTTAGTGCACACTCGGAGAAAGTTTGTACTTAGGCGATTCTTGATCGCAGCTAAGTCCCCGAGTGCGACGTTTAGTGCACACTCGGAGAAAGTTTGTACTTAGGCGATTCTTGATCAGAGCTAAGTCCCCGAGTGCGACGTTTAGTGCACACTCGGAGAAAGTTTGTACTTAGGCGATTCTTGATCGCAGCTAAGTCCTCGAGTGCGACGTTTAGTGCACACTCGGAGAAAGTTAATACTTAGGCGATTCGTGATCGCAGCTAAGTTTTTTTGAGACCGGAGTTTGCGACCGCGGAAGAATTTTGAATCTACAAAAATTCAATCTGCTTTGTATTATTTCACCGATACTTGTTCTTTACATTGCTTCGGTCGACGGTCACGTGTAGAAGCGCTTCAGGAGATCTTCGTTCCATGCTCGCGGCTCGTCCGTTTCCCTGTCGATGTTGTAGAGTTGGTATGCTCCGTTGTTCAGCACCTTGGAGATGATGAAGGGTCCTTCCCAGGCGGAAGCCAACTTGTGAGGTCTCTGTTTATCCACTTGGAGCACCAGGTCGCCTGCTTGGAATGTACGACTCCTAACGTGTCGCGCGTGAAAGCGCCGCAGATCTTGTTGATAAATGGTTGAGCGGGTCAGTGCCATCTCGCGCTCCTCCTCTAGAAGATCCACTCCGCCTTGCCTTTCTTGTTCTGCTTCAGCTTCGAACAAGGGTTCAACTCGTGGAGCATTGCGAAGGAAGTCACTTGGAAGGACTGCCTCTGCTCCGTAAACGAGGAAGAATGGGGATCGCCCTGTAGATCTATTTGGGGTTGTGCGGAAACCCCAAAGCACCGAAGGTAGCTCGGTGACCCATGCGCCACCGGCATGTCCCACCTCTCGCAGGAGTCGAGGCTTCAAACCTTGCAGAATAAGTCCATTCGCCCGCTCTGCTTGCCCGTTTGTTTGGGGATGCGCCACAGATGCAAAATCCACTCGGATACCTTGGCCTGTACAGAAACCTTTGAATCTATCCGAGTCAAAGTTTGTTCCGTTGTCAGTGATTATACTGTGAGGTACCCCGAATGTGGAGATGATGTCCCTGACAAACTTGATGGCCGTTAGGGCGTCGAGCTTCTTGATGGGCTTGGCTTCGATCCACTTTGTGAACTTGTCGACTGCCACCAACAGATGTGTGAATCCCCCTTGGCCTGTCCTGAATGGACCGACTGTATCTAATCCCCATACCGCAAACGGCCAAACAAGAGGGATTGTCTTCAACGCAGATGTTGGCTTGTGGGACTTGTTAGAGTAGAACTGACAGCCTTCACATCGGTCGACCATAGCTTTCGCCATTTCATTCGCCTGCAGCCAGAAGAAGCCAGCTCTGAATGCTTTGGCCACGATTGCTCTTGAAGAGGCGTGATGACCGCAGGTTCCTGAGTGAATTTCTTCCAGGATAAACTGTCCCTCCTCAGGGGAGATGCATCGTTGAAGGACGCCTGAAACGCTTTCCTTGTACAACTGGCCATCGATGACAGTGAACGACTTTGACCTGCGAACGATCTGTCTGGCTTGGACTTCGTCTTCTGGTAATTCTTGCCTCAGGATGTATGCAATGATCGGCACAGTCCAATCGGGGATGATAGCAAGAATCTCCATGATCAAATCAACCACAGCAGGTACTTTGACTTCAGTCGGATCTGTCGAGATCTTTGGTTGTACTGGTTCCTCTGTGAAAGGATCTTCTTTAACTGAGGGAAGGTGGAGGTGCTCGAGGCAGACCTCACTCGGGACTGGTCTCCGAGTGGATCCGAGTTTTGCCAACTCATCAGCTGCTTGGTTTTTAAGTCGCGGAACATGGTGGAGTTCTAGACCTTCAAACTTTTTCTTGAGCTTCCTCACTGCATTGCAGTATGTGGTCATGGTGGGGTTCCTGACGTCCCACTCCTTCATCACCTGATTAACCACCAAATCCGAATCGCCATAGACCATCAGGCAACGGACGCCGAGTGCGATGGCCATGCGTAGTCCATAAAGGAGAGCTTCATACTCTGCCTCATTGTTGGAGGAATCAAAGTGTATCTGCAACACATACTTGAGTTTTTCACCCTTTGGCGATATGATCACAATGCCAGTGCCGGAGCCATTCAACATCTTGGACCCATCAAAGAACATTGTCCAATGAGCCGAGTAAATGTGGGTCGGTTGCTGTTGTTCTACCCATTCTGCTATGAAGTCAGCCAGAGCTTGAGACTTTATAGCTTTCTTGGCCTCGAACTTGATGTCGCAGTACAACATCTCCATTGCCCACTTCGCCACTCGGCCCGACGCGTTCCGATTGTGGAGGATTTTCGACAACGGAGCATCAAAAATGACGGACACCGAGTGGTCTTGGAAATAATGAGCCACCTTCTTCACAGTCATGTAAATCCCGTAGATAAGTTTTTGATAGTGGGGATACCTCTGCTTGGAAGGAGTCAGGACTTCGGAGACGTAATACACTGGCCGCTGAACCTTGTATGCTTTGCCTTCTTCTTTCCGTTCGACTGTGAGAACAATGCTGACGACTTGATTTGTAGCCGTGATGTACAGAAGAAGGGGCTCTTTACTGAGCGGAGCAGTAAGAACCGGCTGGGTGGAAAGTAGGACTTTGAGGTCGTCGAATGCGACTTGGGCTTCGTCTGTCCACTCGAAAGTATCTAACTTTTTCATGAGTCGGTACAGAGGAAGTGCCTTCTCGCCGAGTCGACTGATAAACCTGAAGTCCACGGCGGCCCAGAATTGCGTGGTACGCGCTCTGGAAGTCCACCACCTCGAACGTCAGCTTTTCCTTGCGGAAGTTCTTGTCGGAGCCGAAAACGACGTCCAACGCGATCTGGCCGAGTGACTTGGCCTTTCGTCCAGGGACGACTCCATGGAACTGCATGCTGCTCTCGCTGAGTTTGGACATCGGAATTCCCATCCCCTTGAGAGTGTCGGCGTACATGATGTTCAAGCCACTGCCGCCTCCATGAGGACTTTGCGCAGTCGGACTCCTTCCACCACCGGGTCGACGACCAGAGCCAATCTCCCTGGGGTGGGTACGTGTGCTGGATGATCCGACTGGTCAAAGGTGATCGCAGTCTGAGACCATTTGAGGAACGTGGGGTTGGTCGGCGTGGCCATGTTCACCTCCCTGTGTTCCAGCTTCAGTCGACTCTTGCTCTCAACGTCAGCAAAAATCATCAGTGTTGCATGGACTTGGGGGAACGGATCCTCCTTGTCCACCTCGTCCTGTTCATTGCCCTTTTCACTCGGTTGCCCTTCGCCGAACCCCTGGATCAGGAGGCGACATTGCCGAGTGGTATGCTTCGGATATATGGTGTTGCCCTCTTCATCCATCTTCGTGTGAATCGGACATGGCTGGTCCAGGATGGGGTTTCCGAACTGCTTCTTCTTGGGGGTGAACTGAGCCTTCCCCTTGCCCTTGAACTTGGCATTGGTAACGGCTGCGGCCTCTGCCTGCGGGGTGGACGGAGCTTTCTTCTTCTGCTTCCGAGTGATGTTTCCATCTCCATCGGCGACTGCTTTGTGCTTGCCGCTACGGATGCGGTCCTCTTCTTCGCCATTTGCATAGCGTGCCCTATCTCCATCATCTTGCTCATGGAGATGTCGCATGTTCGACCGAACTTCAGGTACAAATCTCTGTACCGCACGCCTGCCTTGAAGACGCAGACTGCTTGGTGCTCTATGACGTTCTCCACCGTGTGGTAGAGGGTCGTCCAACGCTGAATGAAATCGCGCAGGGGCTCATTCTGCTTCTGGACACAGTGCTGGAGCTCCACGAGGCCAACAGGGCATTTGCACATCCCTTCGAAGGTCCTGGTGAAGACTCGGGCCAGATCTGCCCAGCTGTAGATGCTTGAGGGAGCCAACTGGTTCAGCCACGCTCATGCCGAGCCGTCGAGCGTCAGAGGAAGGTGCTTCATGGCGACGTGGTCGTCCCCTCCTCCGATCTGGACTGCCACTCGGTAGTCGTCTAGCCATGTTTCTGGCTTGGATTCTCCTGTAAACTTGCTGATCCCCGTCGCCAATCGGAAGTTGGGAGGGATGTCAGCCGAACGGATGGCTCGACTAAAACACTCGGGACCAGAGACGATGGTCCTGCTTCCACTTGGATGGTCCATATCGTGACCATCGCGGTGGGCTCGGCCCGTGTCGACCCTCCGCTGGGCGATATGCCCTCTCGCGTCGGGCCTTGGATCGTAAGTGTCACCGACTGAACGCTGATCATCATGATGTCGGGGCCCGTAAGGCCCACCCCGCGGAAGGGTGCGTGAACGGCGACGATCTTCGGGATTTATGGAACGGCTGCCTCCCCTGTGTCGCTGATGAGAACCGGGGCTGTGAACTGACCGATGCGTGTTCGCATGAACATAACTATTGTGGATCCTGTTGTGCGACTGGGAGACCGCCGAATTTTGCTGCTGCACCGTGTGCAGCAGGGCGCGGATTTGCTCGATCCCCCTCCCAGCCTCTGAATCAGTCGGCTGGAGGGAATCGGCTATCTTGGCGGCGGCAGCCAGGTTGAGGATGGGTGTGCGGAACACCTCCACGTTGCTCCGCCGAGTGTGTCGACTGGCAGAACGGTGGGTATGACGGCGAGCGCCGGATGTTTCGCCGACCTCGTGCTCGTTCCGGCCAGTTTGGCGGGGACTTTCATGGGAGTTGACCATGTGCACTTCAGCCGCAGGCCCGCGACCCAAGTACTCGAAAGGAAACTCGGTCGGAACTGAGTCCGAGCGCTGGGACGGTGGTGCAACCACAACCGACTCTAGGACCGCCACTTGTGAGGACGCGTTCTGGCGCGCCTGGGCGTGTTGCACCCAACGCTGGAGCCGCGGACGGCGGGACCGCTTGTTGCGGCGCGTGACGGCGGCGTAGGTCGACACCGGAGCCGACTGCTGGAGAAGACGAATACCGCGGGCACCGGCACGGAAGTGCGTAGCCCCGCGACGGGGGAGCGCCTCGACGTCGAGAGAGGCGTCCCGAAGCCATGCCGAATCGTCGACGATGAAGGAGAGAGCGCCGAAGAGGATCTCGTGACCCATGCTCAAATCTCCACCGAAAGACATGACGAAAAGATGTAGTTGCAAACTCGCCGGAAGTCGCTTAGACGCCTGCCCCACGGTGGGCGCCAATTGTCGTGGGTATAAGCCTGACAGTAGATGTGTAGGGTACGAAAGGATGGGCAGAGCCTTAGCTACGGCGAGGTTGTATGAGTTCAGGCCCCTCTACAGTGGAGGTAATAGCCCTACGTCTCAGTGCTCTTGGGAGCTTGTTGTCGAGTGGAATATGGATTATAGTGAATGGCTAACCCCTGCACCAGTGGGGAAGGGCGGCTTATACAGAGTGCGCTACCCTTCACAACGGTTCGGTGCACAGGGGTGGAGTAGTGGCGAATAAATGCCTACGTTACAGGTAACGTATGTCTTAAATGCTAATAAAGGCACATGGAAACGTATGACCGTTGCCCTCCAAGGGGGTTACGATGCACAGAGTGGAATCCAGTCGGTAAGTTAGATACACTCTGAATGCTCATCTCCGACTGGATGATGGAGGACTCGTCACCGACTGGATGATGGGAAATCCTTAATTCAGTCGAAACTGACTAAGGGCCCTATCTCTTATGAAGGGTAGTCCTTGGGTAGGACTTATAGGGCAGGCCTATGACCCTACCCTAGGACTATAACCCCATCAGGTGTCAAAGTAATCTTTGCCTTCTTTCTGAGTGTAGCCCTTGGCCACAAGTCGCGCCTTGTACTTATAAATAGTACCATCAGGCCTTAACTTCTTTTTGAACACCCATTTACAACCCACAGGTTTACAACCATAAGGTCGTTCAGTTAACTCCCAAGTTCCATTAGAAAGAACTGAGTCCATCTCATTATGAACAGCTTCTTTCCAATCATCTACATCTGGAGACGCATATGCCTCTTCAATAGACTTGGGAGTATCGTCCACAAGGTATCCAATGAAATCATCACCAAAGGATTTTGCAACCCTTTATCTCTTGCTCCTTACAAGAGCTTCATCGTTATCCTTCTCATGGACTTCCTCCGGTGTTTGTTCAATATAATCATCAAGTGTACTAGATTTAGAATTTAACTCAGAAGAAAATCTAGCAATGATATGCATATCTTTCATAGGAAACATATTCTCCAAAAATGTTGCATCACGAGATTCCATTACAGTATCTGCATGCATATCAGGAACCTCAGATTTAACTACTAAAAATCTATAAGCAATGCGCCGCTGAGCATAACCCAGAAACACACAATCCACTGTGTTTGGTCCAAGTTTGCGTTTCTTGGGAATAGGAATATTGACCTTTGCCAAACATCCCCAAGTGCGCAAATAAGAAAGTGATGGTTTTCTCCCAACCCACTCTTCATAAGGGGTTTTCTCTTTATTTTTGTTAGGAACTCTATTCAGGATATGACATATAGTCAACAAAGCCTCCCCCACCATGCCTTAGATAAACCAGTAGTGTCTATCATGGCGTTCACCAAGTCAGTCAACGTGCGGTTTTTCCTCTCGGCAACCCCTTTTGATTGGGGCGAATAGGGAGGCGTCCTCTCATGAATAATGCCATGTTCCTCAGAAATTCATCAAAAACTTTGGAAAAATATTCTTTACCATGATCCGACCTAAGACGCTTGATCTTTCTCTCTAGTTGATTTTCAACTTCAGCTTTATAGATCTTAAAGTAACCGAGAGCTTCATCTTTAGTTTGCAACAAATAAACATAGCAAAATCTAGTCGCATCATCAATCAAATTCATGAAATATTTCTTTCCACCTTTGTCAACACACCATTCTTCTCACGTAGATCAGAATGTATGAGTTCTAGAGGTGCCAAGTTTCTCTCTTCGGCAGCCGTGTGAGGCTTTCGAGGTTGCTTCGACTGCACACAACTATGGCACTTAGAACCTTTGGCAAGTGTGAAATTAGGAATTAAGCTCATAATGGATAGTCGAGACATTAAACCAAAATTAATATGACACAAACGAGAATGCCAAACACTTGTATCATCATTAATACTAGTACAAATTTGGTTTACTGACTTATTGCAAAAATCTGAAAGGGAAAAGTGGAACAAGCCTCCGCACTCATAGCCTTTACCTATAAATTGTCCAAATCTCGACAAGATTACTTTATTTGACTCTAAAGCTACCATAAACCCATCTCGACATAGAAGGGAACCGCTAACTAGATTCTTGTTCATAGTAGGGACATGTTGCACGTTCCTTAGTTGCACGATCTTTCCCGAAGTAAACTTCGGATCCACCGTGCCAATGCCACGAACATAAGCATGCGACCCATTCCCCATTAGGACGGAAGAATCCCTTGTGACCTGATAAAAGTAAACAAAGAGACGTCAGCACACACATGAACATTAGCTCCTGAATCAATCCAGCAGGAAGATGATTGAAATACAGAAAGCGCAATAGGTAAATTACCATACCCATCAGTATTGCTAGCGGTCACCATGTTGAATGTCTTGGAGCTGGTTTTCCCTCTGCGGTCTGCGTGTTCTGGGCATTCCTTGGAAAAGTGTCCAAGCTTCCCGCAGGCGTAGCACTCTAGCTCAGCCTTGTTGAACTTCTTCTTCTTGAAGGTAGTAGTCTTTATAGGCTTGTTGAAAACAGGCTTGTTCTTTCCATTGTTCTTGTTTTGTGGGAACCTTTGTACCATGTTGGCAGTAGGTCTTTAGCCTGAGCTTTCTCTTGAACGTCAAGAGGTGCAATCAGATTTTCAACTGATATATCATGTCTCTTATGTTTCAGAGAAGTGGCGAAGTTACTCCATGAAGAAGGCAACTTTGCAATAATGCACCCAGCCACAAATTTATCGGGTAGATCACACTTAAGGAGTTCCAGTTCCTTCACAATACACTGTATCTCATGAGCTTGTTCAACCACAGAACGGTTATTCACCATCTTGTAGTCGTGAAAATTCTCCATGATGTACAATTCACTACCTGCATCTGTAGCACCGAATTTAGCCTTCAGTGCATCCCACAGTGTCTTTTCATTTTGTATGTGCATGTACACATCACAAAGACGGTCAGCAAGAACACTCAAAATGCATCCCACAAACAGAGTGTTGGCTTCCTGGAACTTCCTCTGATCTTCATCAGAAACTCCCTCTGGCATGCCAGCACTAACATGGAAAACTTCAGAGGAGTAAGCCAGAGCGTGGATCTCACTTCCCACCTCTTAAAGTGCACACCGGTAAACTTATCCGGCCTCAGTGCATCAGAAAATCCAGCCATAGTTAACTCAGGAAATTGCCTACAATTAGGTTTTTGGATTGTTGAATTATTAGGCACAATTTCCATGATTAATTCCAGAATATAAAGCATGACCATACTAGGTACTAACATGTGAAACTCTATCATACTAGATGCAGCAGACAACATGAATAGCAGCAAGACCGTATAGCAAAACATGTACGCATCTAACATGTTCATCAGGCTAACGGGAACACGACGCATGTACCGAACGTTTGTAGAGGAAGCAGATGTGTTCGGTGCAGACACGTTGTTGACGATGACATTGGCGATGACGGGACGAAGTAGACGACGCTTGAGGCGGCGGTACGCAACACCGCCCGACTTGCTTGGTAGACGACCCATTGTGGAAGCAGCGAGCAGTCGCGCAAAGCGCTTCCCAAAAACCTAATTTGCCTTCTCCCGTACAGGATCGCAAAGGTGACTGGTTCTGGAGACCCGCTCTCCCGTTCGCCGTTGGACGCCGATGCTCGGGATGAGGTACACTACGATGGCAGCGCAAGTTGTGAGATGAGGCAAAGCCCTAGATGGTTTTCGGTATATCTTTGGCCGACCCTGATAAGTTGTATATATAGGAGGACCAAGGTCGGTTCCATGTCGCGACCACGTCTCAAACCACTTGGTTTCCAAGTCGTATACTTACCGAACAATAAATTAACTTGTCTTCCAAGACATAAAAAATAAAACGGCAAAAGATAGCCGCGCCCCGGCAAGGCATCGGACTGGAATTTGGCGGACCATTCACGCGTATGTCGCATGTACGCCCTGCCCGGCCAGGCGAGGCGAGCGAGCGCGTGCGTGTGGTTCTCTCCTTCCTCTTCTCAACACACACTTAGAGTAGTGGGGAGAACTCACTATATAAAGAGGTCCAACTCTTCATCCACTAGCGGTATGGGATTAAACTTTAGCACCATAACACCACTACTTGTCATTTTATTCATAGGTTCAATTTAAGATTTCAGAATTTTGTAGATGGGCCAAGCCCATTTAATTCTAACACCCACCACACCAAACTCCTCGCCCCGCGCGTCTTCGAGAGCCTCCTCATGCTCCACTCGTTAGTGACACCTTGCCAGGCCAATGCTATGACCCTGCGCCTTGCTCCATTGTCGGTCTTCCCCGCCGCGGGCCACACCTCATCAGTGCTCCTCCAGTGAACCTGACCCCGCCGGAGACGCGCACACTAGTGCCTCCCATGCCCTATTCCCCCTCCTGTCGCAACTATCTCTCCCACTCCAAGCTCTCTCGCACGTCCTCTTTGCAGGGAGCAGCCGACGCCATTGAGAATGTTCCAGTCGCCCTCATCCCCTTGGCCATGATCTGGGGCTCCGTCGCCTCTGGGTCCCACGACATTGGATCCGCTGTTTTGCTTCCCTCGAACCCGTCCCCATCCCCCATGCCCCTGCCCATCTCCATCGAACCAGGAGGTTCGCATCGAGCGAGGGAGACGACAAACCAACGCCAGTGTTGACGGTGCCCCTGCTGCATGGGCCTCCTTCCCCGTGAGGCCCAACCACGACCAGGAGCCGGCCTGCCCGCACCAGCTACACCACGCCCAGCTCACCCCTACCCACCTACTCCACCATGAGGCCCATTATGAGCAATCACCCTTTTTCTCTTGTTGGGCATGGCCTAGTGTGCCTCTATTACTATTCATCGCCCTGAGAACATTTTAGTTAACCGACGATCACCCTATTTTGGCCCGTGTACTGATTCGGCCCATATAATGTTTTTCTGCACAATGATTTTACTAATTAATAGGGGAATTACAAATTTTCAGGAAAGCCCAGAATGTTGATGCATTTAATAACTTCACAACCATTCATCAGATTAAAACAATATATATATATATATATATATATATATATATATAGAAACTCTATTCATCATCCAGGGTGCAGAATAGGTTATTCTTCACCCGAGGTAATCTTACGAGATTTTCATAAATAAATTACATTTAAAATACAAATAGTTACATTCATATTGACCCACTATGGAAAATTTGGCATAAAAAAATTAAAAATATAGGCTGTAAGAAAAGAAAATATGCATTTTATGTATATTTTACACTATGTTTTTACGTTTGTAATTTTACGTAACAAAATTTTTTTACAGTGATTATATATTTTCTTACGGTCTCTTTTTACGTATGGAATAAGTAAAAAATTATGTAATGTAAAATTACGATACATTAATGTTAAAATAGAGGGGTGAAGGATAACTATTCCTCACCCATTATATAAAAACTCTATTCATTTATTTATTTATAATGTTGAACATTTTGTGTAGGTTAGTAATATCCAACTTTCACCCATGTTTAAAATGTTTAAACTTGTTGGTTGTTTAAATTTGCGTAAATGTCATGTTACAATGATATATTTCATAACTAAATAACTGTATCTTCAATTAAAATGTTTTATATATGCAACTTCACTAAAAAAATGTGTAGAATAACACGGTGGCATTTATTTTATTGTTGAACAACTCAAAATTTGTGTTATAGGCAGAACAATAGGAAATGCAAAATAATTGCATATGAGAGTTACAAAAATTGTTAAGTGTTGTTTCCGGCCTCATTTAAAATGCCTAGATGATGTAGTTGTCCATGCTTCACCTCTTGCCATGTTTAACAGCATTTAAAAATGATTGTCTAGCTAAAACAACATTAATCGTACTTCTATTAATATGGAGAGTTACCGTTTTGTGTTATGTATGTTCTCCTTCTCCATTTAAAATTGCTTAATTCCATATTCACCTTATGCCATGACCACACATGTTAATCAACACTTTAATTGATGAGTACCTAAATGGGACTGAACTAAATAATTTAAATGTGGAGTTTTGTCAATATGCAACTCATTGCATATTGAGCTTCACTTACCGTGTAGTATTTGTTTGTTGTGATTGTCATGGCCCGTATATTTAAATCGGACATGCACCATATTTGTTTGCACATCATGTCATGAATATGTTGTGGTGTTTATCGTGTGTTGACTATTTGTTTATGGATTGCTTCTTCTGGATAGAGTTCCGAAACCGCTTCGGAGTGTGAGGATTCGTTCGACGACGTGGTTCGTCTACTTCACGGATTCGTTGTTCTTCCAAGCGAGATCTCAGGTAAGATGATCATTTCCCTAGATATCACTACTATCATTGTTATGCTAGTTGTCTCGTATCTATTGCTATGTCTTGCTACCTACCACTTGTTATGTCAAGCCTCCCAACATTGCCATGAAAAGCCTCTAACCCCCGCCACACCCCAGCAAACCTTTGTTTGGTTATGTTACCGCTTTCTCGTCCCTTCTTATAGCATTGCTAGTAGCAGGTACAAGTTGCTTCCCTTGTGACAACATGGATTCCTTGATGTATAAAAATATTATTGCTATTTAATTTAATGGACCTATACACTTGGTAAAAGGTGGAAGGCATGTCCTTCTAGCTAGGTGTTTTGTTCCATCTATGCCACCCTAATTACTTGTGTAGCAGTGTTATGTTCCATACTGAGCGCTCCTAACATGTTTGGGGTTGTTATGGGGACCCCCTTGATTTTCGTTTTGGGATAAAACTCTTCGGCACGGCCCAACATTGGTACTATATTTGCTCAATGTAATAATACTAATAATTAATATGATGCATAAGGAGTTAGCGTTGCCCGAGGTTTGTTATTCAACCTAATACAGGGCACCGGTGCTGATGGTCCTGGTCCAAAACTAGAGCACCGTGCGGGGCCAACCCGGGCCAACTCGGGAGATTTCGATCGGGCCACCGTATGCTTCGCTTATCCGGTAGTGCCCTAAGAAAGAGATATGCCCGAATCCTATTGTAATCTGGCCTGTCGGGCGGTCTTGCTGGATTTCTTTTACTCTTATCGAAGGTCTTATGCATTGCGATATTGAGAATACCTCGGCCTACCTCGAGGTTGAGGTTTTCTCTCAAGGCCAGCTTGTGGTAGTTTGTAATGGACTAGTTGGAGCACCCGTGCAGGGTTAAATCTTTCAGAATGTCATGCCCGCGGTTATGTGGCAACTTGGACACTTTGTTTAACACCCCCATCATAGCAAACTTGAAGTAAACTCAATTAAAATATGCCAACTGTGTGTGTAACCATGAATGTCTCTTCTCGTGAATTCTTATCCAAGAGAGGACACACTCGGGTTATGTTTGAGTCATAAGTAGGTGTTCAAGATCATTTCTTGATCATTATTAGTTCATGTCTATTTATGCATAGATCACCCCCTCTTGTTCTTGTACTCGTAAGTTAGCCACTCAAATAAATGCTTAGTGCTTGTTGCAACCTGACCACTTAACCATACCTCACCCATTAAGCTTTGCTATTCTTGATACCTTTGGAAATGAGATTGCTGAGTCCATGTGGCTCATAAGTTACTACAACAATAGTTGAAGGTACAGGTAAAGCGATACTTTGAAGTGAGCGCGATGATTGTTCTATTTGGAGTTTCTTCTTCTTCTTCTTCTTCGATCATAGGTTGGGTTCCTGACCGGCAGTCTGGGATAGCAAGGATGGACGTCGTTTTTATCTTTTGATTTTGTCCGTAGTTGGACCCTTCTCTTATGAAAGGTGATTGGATGTACATTGTATTCAGATGATCATGATTACCTTGTCGCGAGTGTAAGCCAATTCCATATACTCATCTCTTCTTTACATGTACTTGTAACGATATCCATTCTAATGAAACAACGAGATGCGCTTCTATCACCATTGAGGCCCTCATGCCAAAATAAGGATAGTACCACATTTTGGGCGTTACAAGTTGGTATTAGAGCAGTACCAACCTAGGAGCCCCCTTGATTGATCGAACTTGGCCGAGTGGAGGCTAGTAAAAACTACTTTGAGTCTAATTATATAAGGAGAGTAGGACTCTTTTTACTCCTCTTCTATGCTCAAGTGAGGAATCTTGACGTGGTTATTTTAATTCTACCCCTCTTCTCACTCAGACTTTTTTAGGATCACGCGGGTATATTGGAATCTCTATGATGCCGATGTGACGGAGTTTTGTACTTGATGCCCCTGTTTTCGAGGAGTAGATCTCCAAGGGTTTTCGACGTCAGCTTCCTTAGTACCTCAGGATGCGGACATCAAAATGCCTCAATACTTTGCTTGGTAGCAAATAGTGTCGTGACTTTTCCCTAGTAATAGTGGAGATAGCTTGGATAATCTACCGGGTCTGGTATCATTGTTGTTTCAAAGGTTTGAGGTATATGAGTTTGTAGAACTTCTCGGATATGTGTTGACACTTGCGGAAAAGGTCATGCACTTGATTACATTGAGTAGTTCCTGCACCCGCAACCTAATAGCATAACCAAGAAAGATTTCAGAAGTTCTTAGATGGGAATTCAAGTAGTTATCTAGGATTATCTTCCAACATATGCATGATGTTAGGTTGGGGTTCGACATCTGGTGGTTTGTTTGTTCACGGTCTTTCTTACAGAGGATAGTGTTGATATACTTCATCAAATATGCTATGTGAAGCCTTGTAGTTTGCAACGCCTAGGGAGCATATTCGAGCGTCATTTCAATATGATAATCCAATGTACGATCGAGCCCGTGTGAATCATACCACGAAAATATCGAGAGAAATCTCTGTCATATATTTGTTTCCGGCTTAACTTGCAAGCCTCATCATTTGTTTTGTTGGAATATGGTAATTCGAGTTGCTTTGATGTCAAGTGGTGTTTTCATATCTTTTCTACGTGTTATCATATTTATATGAGAGTGCTAATCCTTTTGCTCAATCCAATTTTTAATGTAAAATTCTTTTCAACCGGTGTGCTTTTATTCAAGCAATTTAATTATCTCCAATATTTGCAACATCAATCCTCGTGTTTCTTTCCGGAGTTCGTCTTATCTGTCCCAAGTTGTCTTTGTTTTCTCCACCGTCCCGCCCTTTTCTTCAATGATTTAATTATCATCAGAGTGCCTTTCTTTAATTGTTGCTTCCACTATATTTTCCTTTCATATAGTATCTGGTGATTCCTTGTGAAGATTCTTAGGAGTTTCGAGTTTGTCGTTTCTTCGCCTTTGTGTTCTTCCCTGGTGGATTCAATTCAAGCTTTTGTTGTTCATCATATCCTTTTCATTCGTTCAATGCTTTCCACTTTTTAAAATTCTTAGTCAACCCTCTCTTATTTATTCACCTCGCTCTTTTCTATCCGGAGTGGTGAAGATATCTCAGAATATTCGTGTTTCATTCAAATCCTTCCAAATTATTTTGAGGTGCTCAGCCTCATAAAGTTTTCATTTGTAGCGGTGCAATATCTCCTTCTGAGCAATCGTTTCAATGGTGTTCTCTTAGAGTGGGCCCATAACCCACAGGTTTCTCCCAAGATCTTAGCTGGCTCTTCTAATCTTTTCGGAGATCTTAAGTTCTTTGCAATTGTGATGTAAGTATGGATTCCATCAGTCTTATTCCTTCTTCAAGATCGTTTCAAATTGATTTTCATCGTTGGATAAACCTTTCCTTATTGATTGTTCGAAAGTATCTTAGTGATTCTTGGTGGTATTTCTCGCCATCATTCTGTGCATTGAAGACCAAGAAGTGTTTCTCTTAAATCTGTGTCCGTTTTTCTAAAAATTCGTCATGTCAGCTTGTTGTGGTCCTCTTAAATTGTTTCCGGTCATGCGAAATTCCTTCCGTATCTATCCGGTGCATTTCCGAGTTGTTTTTTTATTTCTCGATCATCATTTCAGAAGATTTCTTCGTTCTCAGCTTTCAGCTTTTGTTATCAAATTCTTCTTCACTATAGTCTCTTTGTTCGTATCTCACTTATTCCTGTGCCTTGTTGAAGTTTTATGTTAGGCGGGTCATGGTCTCTCTCTACAATCATTTTCAAGAAGAATAAGTTGTATGCCAAATCCATGTCTTGTCATCAATTTAACTAGATGAAGGATAAGCATAACATAATTCTTATTCTCGTTTCCTTGAGGTGATTTTAATTCTTTTTCAGACTTATTCATGATATCAAATTCTAGATTCTAAATTGTTTACCTTTCCTTTTCTGGAGTTCCAAGTTTTCTCAAGTATATCTTTGCGAAGCTCCATGTAAATCACGGCAAGGCCTCGATCTTGTTCTTTTTGCAACCTGCAACTCTTTCTATCATCCTTTCATTCCGGTGTTCTTCAAGTGGTTCTTCATGGTCGTTCATTGAGTATGTAATTCTTTCTCGAAGTATTCCTCACGATTCTTGTGGTGGTACCTCAAGTATTATTTATCTTGCATTTCAAAGTGCAATTCTTCGTCCATTATCCTTTGAGGTGGTGTTATAGCATTCTTGACCCACGAGCAGTCTTGAAGAGAATTTGTTTGAAGAATGAGATATTTAAGCCCACCAATTTCTTTGATCATGAGATATTTGCAACTCATGATTTCTTCATTGAAGTTATCTTGGATTGGATTTCACTTAAATCTTTTCCTAAGGATTGTTGCTATCCTGGTGATTATCGTTCATCCAAGTTCTCAATGTATCATCTTGGTGAAAGAAGTTTTGCATATATTGTTGCTCCCAAACAATCTTTGTTTATGTTAGTGAAATGTTTTCACCTCATAATTTGGGATGGTTTCCATAAGACCACAATAAGATTATTCTTATCGTTGTTGATTTTCCAACAACTCCGTTCAATTATTCTTGTAAGGATGCTCTTCAATTCAATTTCGTAGAAGTAGTCACTTTCTTATGCGTTCTTTTCTTTCTAGTGATCTAGCTTCTATTCTTTTGTTCTAGATACTTTGTGGTGCTACTCTCATAGAATCATCATCTCGTGTTATCAAGATCATGTTCTTTCCTTTCTTATCAATTAATCGGAGTGCTATGAAATCTTTTCAAGTTCTTTCCATCTTATCAAGTTTTCCTTCTATTTCAACCAAAGTGCTGCCCAAATTTCTTTTGAATTCTCGTTTGTTCCTCATGCCGTTCTTCATCTCTTTGCAACCTTCAAGTTTCGTTCATTTCACTCGTTTGTCAAAGAAGCAATTAAGTTTTAACTCTTCCTCTTTCTCTTTCTCTTCTCATTCTAAGATCTCGGGTCGAGATCTCTTGTTAGTGGAGAAGAGTTATATCAGTTCGGAACCGACACTCTAGAAGATTCCCTTTGTATTTCGTTATTGCCATGTGATTTATTTGATTGTCGCTGTCATCATCGCATCATACGCATCATCCGCATAGCATCGGCACTCCGTTGCCATCATTTTTTAAAAACTTGCAACCGTTATTTGTTCCCGGTTCTTCACGTTCTTGTCGTCGACCATTTCGAGACCAACCGCACACGCACTCGCACGCGGCAGTGTTACATTATTGTTTTTAAAATATCTATAAAACTTTCTCAGATTGGGTCGACAGTTGACGTGCGGTCTTAATATAGTGTAGGTAGACTGCGTGCCAAATTTCATCGCATTGGGAGGTCGTTTGATACCCGAACCATTAAACCAATAACGGCAACATAGTTGGTCAAATTATGAGATGTTTTCGCAGTTTAAAACTTGTTGTCGGGCTGCCCTCGCTTTCCCTCTCTCATATGTCTTGCCCCTATGCACGGTGCACAAACCCCTAGCACACGCTCGATATTTTCGCTGACCCGAACCCGACGGTCATGACCGTTGGGCAAACCATCATCGGTTTTTTAATTGAACACCCTAACCTATTTTTTTCTCTATCATTTGATCTAAATCGGACAGTCGAGATAACCCCTAACCATATCCACTTGCTATTTGTAGCAGATGAAACCCTAGCCCTAGATGTCCCGTCCACCCATTCCCTTGCCTCCGCCGCTCTCTTCCCCTTCCTCGAGATCCACCTCCTTCCCTAAGAGCATGGTTAATAGTATAGCCAGATGTTGGCTATATGATATTGACACATCATGTACAGCCAAGCTTATAGCCTCCAAATACAATAGGTAGATGTAAATAAGTACTACTTTATTGATACAAGGACCACCATCCTCTTTCACAAAGTGTCTAGGAGAACGTGTTACAGTCGGCTGTTAGTTTGTAGCCCGCTTCTCTTCTCCCTTCTCTTTTCCCTTTTCCAACTCATCATAAATATATTATTTTAAGTCTTACAATCCGCTTACGTCATCCTATTGTCCTTGCTCTGATCCAACAAATTTCCTTGATTTCAGCGCCAGCCAACCACCTCCTCCCCGCAGATCCAAAACCAGCCAACAGCTTCAACTCCTTGTTTTCCCACTGGATCAACTGGACATGTCCAGTGACCACAGCTCGTCCTCGTGCCCGAGCGAACCTTTGAGCTCCAGCAATAACCATGGTCGTCGATCCGGATCAGTAGAAACCGCGGGATCCATGACCGCCGCCTCGAGCGAGTACCCGCCACACTGAACACCTCGTTGTTGAGTAAATAGGCAATTTTCCGAGAAGATTAATCCATGAAATAATTACTAACATGGCATTGACTAGGTTCATGACATACTGATCACGGAGTATACTAGCAAGTACTACGCATATAGCAGAAACATCTACGCATATATGCAATACTACTAGTGCAGACAGAAACAGGAGAGAGACAAACACATCATACCCTCCGATCGGCCAGTTGGCCGTAGCAGCAGTGGCGGCGGCGGCAGTATCCTCTGCCGCCTTCTTTTCGGCTTCGGCCTTCTCGCGGAGACGGTCAGCTTCGCTTGGTGAAGACATGGCGATGACGAGGGCGACGCGGACGTAGACGAAGCAGACGGACGGAGGCGAGCAGTCGCGTGATCGCTCCCCAAAAACCTAATCGCCCCTCTCCCGTACAGGAACTAGAGAGGCGAGGTTTCGGAGGCCTGCTCTCCCGTCGACCATGTACGCGGTAAACGGGATGGAGTCGCCGGCGGCAGCAGCAGTCAAGGAACGAACGCGTGAGGCAGATGTGATCTGATTCTCGTGTCGGCTAGGGTAGGCAATAGCCTGCTTATAAAGGCGGCTGGGTGGAGAGACGTGGGCCAAACCCACGTCCGAGTCGGTAACAGCCACGATCCGACGTCTCGGATCGTGCCTTGTCCGTTACGTATTCTCCGTTCCTGACCGGCAAAAATAAGCGCGTAGGTATGAGCTCGGCTCGGCTCATTCCCGCGGCGCGGCGCGGCGTGACGAGGCGTGGCGTGGCGTGGCGTGGCGAGGCGGGCGGCGGAGGAGGAGTGCGCGAGGGCACCTTCTCTTCTCACTCTCCAATAGCATGTGGAAGAGAGACCCTTATAAAGGGGTCCAACTTCTCTTCCACTAGCGGGGTGGGACTAAACTTCCCACCACCTTGTCATGCCACCACCTACACGGGCCCTTGGAGATTTTTCTGAAATTTGTCTTATGGGCCTAAGGCCCATCTCTAATTTCAACAATCCCCCACCAGATCTCAAGGGCACATTGTGTTCCCTCGTTCCAAACATTGTTTTAATATACCAGCATTTCAGTGAAGACCTGTTAAGGTTGAGCTTCACCTAGAGCAAGTAGCTACACCCCTTTACAACTGAACAATGGACTATGCCTTGAATTGTAAAGGAGCTTCACCACAAGTCTTACTAGTACTAGGCTGCCGAAGGTGACCCCTAGGGTGGAGCATATTAGTCACACTCCTGGCCTATTCATGAGTTTACTAGAGATCACCCAAACCTCATAGACTGTGACCAGCAGTCAGGCTCATATAGGTGTGTTCCTCCAAAGATCGCTCTGTAGGACAGCATCTTGCTTACATATAAGCTTTAGAACACATTAAGACAGTAGTCATCCTACCATACAGTATCCGAGAGTATTGCATCTCCAACGGAGTGGGTTAGTAAAGTTACTCTCCTCAGTTCACCACTGGCTTGTTTTCCCAGGTCCTACTTCACGGGATCTCCGATCATATAGGTTGGGTTACTGCCATGGCAACTCATGTGGGTCTCATACCCATCTCCCTCGATGCACTGTCTATCACAACACGTGATAGCCCTTTAGTAAAGGGATCTGCCAGATTCTTAGCCGTTTGGATGTAATCCAACGCTATCACTCCGGAGTTTCTCAAACGTCTGACAGACTTCAATCTCATTCTTATATGTTTATTGGACTTCATATTGTCCTTTGAACTCTTCACTTTAACAATAACTGTTTGATTATCGCAGTTCATAAGGATAGCCGGAACCGGCTTCTCAACCACAGGTAAGTCCATCAAAAGATCTTGAAGAAATTCTGCTTCGACACCAGATGTGTCTAATGCTGTTAATTCTGCTTCCATTGTCGATCTTGTTAAGATCGTTTTCTTGCAAGACTTCCAGGAAACAGCACCACCCCCAAGAGTAAACATATACCCAGTAGTGGCCTTCATCTCATCAGCATCAGAGATCCAATTCGCATCACTATACCCTTCAAGTACCGATGGGAATCCCGTATAGTGAAGCCCGTGGTTGATAGTACCTTTCAAGTAGCGCATAATTCTTTCAACACCACGCCAATGAACATCGCCTGGGTTTGCAACAAACCGGCTAAGTTTGCTCAAAGCAAACACGATGTCAGGCCTTGTTGCGCTAGCTAGGTACATAAGTGAACCGATAATTTGAGAGAATCTCAATTGATCTATAGTTGTGCCTTTAAACTTTCGAATAAGCACACTAGGATCATATGGTGTTTGACAAATTTTGCAGTATGAATATCCAAAGCGACTCAAAATCTTATCAACATAGTGGGATTGCAGAAGTGTAATCCCACCCTCATCATCTCTCAACAGCTTGATGTTCAAGATAACATCAGTCACCCCAAGGTCCTTCATCTCAAAGTTTTAAGACAGAAAAGACTTAACATCCTCAATTACTTTGAGGTTGGTTCCAAATATCAGTATGTCATCAACATACAAGCACAATATAACTCCTTCGCCCCCACCATGGCGATAGTATACACATTTGTCAGCTTCATTAACAACGAAGCCAACAGATGTCAGAGTTGTGTTAAACTTCTCATGCCATTGCTTAGGTGCTTGTCTCAGACCATATAAAGATTTCAGCAACTTACACACCTTTCCTTCCTGACCTTCTATCACAAAGCCATCTGGCTGTTGCATATAGATTTCCTCATTTAGCTCTCCATTCAGGAAAGTCGTCTTAACGTCCATTTGATGAACGAGAAGACCATGAGAGGCCGCCAATGAGAGTAGTACTCGAATGGTGGTCAGTCTAGCCACAGGTGAATAAGTATCGAAGAAATCTTCTTCTTCTTTCCGGGCATAGCCCTTGGCCACAAGCCTAGCCTTGTACTTTTCAATCGTACCATCGGGCCTAAGCTTCTTTTTGAACACCCACTTGCATCCCAATGGTTTGCAACCATAGGGACGATCAGTGATTTCCCATGTCCCGTTAGCCATGATGGAATCCATCTCGCTACGGACCGCAGCTTTCCAGTAATCAGCATCTGGAGAAGCATACGCTTCTGAAATAGAAGTGGGATTATCATCCACGAGGTATACGAAGAAATCATCACCAAAGGTCTTTGCAGTCCTTTGTCTCTTGCCCCTACCACGGGCTTCCTCGTCATCCTCCTTAGGATTTTCATCATGTGTTTGTTCATAGTATTCCATAGGAATGGCAGGCTCAGGAGTTATCTCAGATTCTTGTCTAGAAGTGCTTTGCATATCTCTCATGGGAAATATATCCTCAAAGAATGTAGCATCCCTCGACTCCATTATTGTACCGACCTTCACGTCAGGTACCTCAGATTTCACTACTAGAAATCTATAGCCTATGCTATTCTTAGCGTATCCCAAATTAACGCAGTCCACAGTCTTTGGTCCAAGCTTACGCTTCTTGGGGATCGGTACATTGACTTTTGCCAAGCAGCCCCAAGTACGTAAGTACGAGAGCGTCGTCCTTCTCTTCGACCACTCCTCGTAGGGAGTGACCTCATTATCTTTTGTAGGAACTTTATTCAGGACATGACACGCGGTCAATATAGCCTCCCTCCACCATGCCTTGGATAAACCCGATGTATCTAACATGGCGTTAACCAAATCAGTTAGAGTATGATTTTTCCGCTCGGCAACCCCGTTTGACTGGGGTGAATAGGGAGGCGTCCTCTCATGAATAATGTCGTGTTCCGCACAAAATGAATCAAATTCGTTTGAGAAGTACTCTCCACCACGATCAGAACGGACTCGTTTAATTTTCTTTTCAAGTTGATTCTCAACTTCTGCCTTATAGATTTTAAAGTAGTGTAGAGCCTCGTCTTTCGTATTTAACAGATACACGTAGCAAAATCTAGTGGAATCATCTATCAATGTCATGAAGTATTTCTTTCCACCTTTAGTCAACACACCATTCATCTCACAAAGATCAGAATGTATGAGTTCTAATGGTGCCAAGTGTCTCTCCTCTGCAGCCTTGTGAGGCTTGCGAAGTTGCTTTGCTTGCACACACGAATGGCACTTAGAACCTTTGGCTAAAGTGAAAGTTGAGATTAATTTCAGTTTTGATAGCCGCGACATAACACCGAAACTTATGTGACAAAGACGTGAATGCCAAACTTCAGATTCATTAACACTCGAATGAATATTGTTCACGACTTTATTACAAAAATCTGCAAGAGAAAGGCGGAACAGACCTCCGCATTCATAACCTTTTCCAACGAAAAGTCCATATTTCGTAACTACTACTTTATTAGACTCGAATACCAACTTAAACCCTTCTCTACACAGAAGGGAGCCACTAACGAGATTCTTCTTAATGGCGGGGACATGCTGCACGTTCTTCAGCTGCACGATCCTTCCCGAAGTAAACTTCAGATCGACCGTGCCAACACCAAGAACAGAAGCACTCGCGCCATTCCCCATCAATACGGACCCGCGACCGGTGGCCTGATAAGAGGAAAACAATGATAAGTCAGCACACACATGAATATTTGCACCCGTGTCCACCCACCAATCGGTGGACTGACAAACTGTAAATACAGTAAGTAAATTACCGTACCCACATGCACCACTTTCATTGTTGCCCACAATCATATTGGCAGACTTGGAGTCATGTGCCGGCTTCTTGTACTTGTTTGGGCATTTGTTCGCCCAATGTTCCTCTGAACCACAAGTATAACAGCCATCTCCCTTCTTATTCTTCTTGAAGGGCTTCTTTCCCTTCTTCTTGAAGCCGGTATTCTGTTGGACAGAATTCTTTCCCTTAGGCTTGTGAGAATTGAAGTTCCTCTGATGTACCATATTGGCAGCAGAAGAGCTTTCCACCGCTTTTCCATTGGAGTCCTTGCTCTCGAGTTCTGCTCAACACTCAGATGGCCGATGATGTCCTCTATTGAGAACTCACGCTTCTGATGTTTCAGAGTACTAGCAAAGTTCCTCCAGGAATTAGGGAGCTTAGCAATTATACAGCCCGCGACAAACTTGCCCGGCAAATTGCACTTAAGAACCTCAAGTTCCTTAGCTATGCAAATTATACAGCCAGTAGACGAAGCAGACGGACGGAGGCGAGCAGTCGCGTGATCGCTCCCCAAAAACCTAATCGTCCCTCTTCCGTACAGGAACCGGAGAGGCGAGGTTTCGGAGGCCTGCTCTTCCGTTGACCGTGTACGCGGTAAACGGGACGGAGTCCCCGGCGGCAGCAGCAGTCAAGGAACGAACGCGTGAGCCAGATGTGATCTGATTCTCGTGACGGCTAGGGTAGACGATAACCTGCTTATCATGCCACTACTGCGGGGTGGGACTAAACTTTCCACCACCTTGTCATGCCACCACCTACACGGGTCTTTGAACATTTTTATGAAATTTGTCTTATGAAATTTGTCTAAGACCCATCTCTAATTTCAACACTCGTCCCGCGCATCTTCGAGCGACTGCTCGCACTCCACTCGTCGGTGACGCGGTGCCAGGCCAATGCTATGACCCTGCGCCTTAGATCGTCGGTCTTCCTACCGCTCACAGCTCCTGCGGTGACCCTGAACCCGCTGGAGCCACGCAGGCCAGTGCCGTCCCTCGTGCCATGTTCTCCCTCCTCTCGCAACTCTCTCTCCTTCTCTAAGCTCTCTCGCGCGTCCTCTGTGCAGGGAGTAGCCGCCACCACTGAGAAAGTTCCATCCGCCCTCATCGCCTTGGCCATGATCCGGGGCTCCATCGCCACGTCTTCGCCTCCGGGTCCCAAGGCACCGGATCCGCCGTTTTGCTTCCCTCGACCCCGTCCCCATCCCACACCCTGTTGCCCATCTCCATCGAACCAGGAAGTTCGCGCCACCCTGCTCGTCTGCATCGAGCGAGGAAGACGACGGACCAATGCCAGCGTTGACGGCGCCCGTGCTGCACGGGCCTCCTGCCCCGCGAGGCCCAGCCACGACGAGGAGCCGGGCTGCCCGCAATAGTTGCCCCTGGCCTAGCTCGCGCGTGCCCAGCTGCTCCACCGTTTGGGTCGAGGCCCATGGTGAGCAATCCCCCCCTTTTCTGTTCTTGGTCCTGGCCCAGTGTGCCTCTATTGCTATTCATCGCCCTGAGAACATTTTAGCTAACCGACGCTCACCTTGTTTTAGCCCGTGTAATGATTCGGCCCATATAACATTTTTTCTGCAGAACGATTTTACTAATTAACCAGGGAATTACAGATTTTCAAAGAAGTCCTCAATGTTCATGCATTTAATAACTTCACAACCATGCATCAGATTAAAACAATTTGTATGTGAAAAATATTTATCATTTTGTGTAGGTTAGTAATATCCAACTTTGACGCATGTTTAACATGTTTAAACTTGTTGTTTGTTTAAATTTGCATAAATGCAAGGTTAAAATGATTTATTTCATAACTAAATAACCATATCTCCGATTATAATGTTTTATATATGCAACTTGACTAAAAAAGTGTAAAATAACATGATGGCATTTATTTTGCTGTTTAACAACTTTAAAATTATGTTATAGACAGAACAGTAGGAAATTCAAAATAATTGCATATGATAGTTTACCAAAATTGTTAAGTGTTGTTTCCGGCCTCATTTAAAATGCCTAGATGATGTAGTTGTCCATGCTTCACCTCTTGGCATGTTTAACAACATTTAAAATAATTATTTAGCTAAATCAACATTAATCGCATTTCTATTAATATGGAGAGTTAATGTTTTGTGTTATGTATGTTCTCCTTCTCCATTTAAAATTGGTTAATTCCATATTCACCTTATGCCATGACCACACATGTTAAACATCATCTTATATTGATGAGTACCTAAATGGGAGCGAACTAAATAATTCAAATGTGGAGTTCGGTCAATATGCAACTTGTTGCATATTGAGCTTCATTTAATATGCAATATTTGTTTGTTGTGATTGTCATGCCCCGTATATTTAAACCGGACATGAATCATATTTGTTTGCACATCATGTCATGAATATGTTGTGGTGTTTATCATGTGCTTATAGTTTGTTTCCGGATTGCATCTTCTCGGTAGAGTTCCAAAACCGCTTCGGAGTGTGAGGATTCATTCGACTACATGGTTCGTCTACTTCATGGATTCGTTCTTCATCCAAGCGGGACCTCAGGCAACATGATCATTTTCCTAGATACCACTATTATCATTGCTATGCTAGTTGTCTCATTTCTATCGCTATGTCTTGCTGCCTACCTCCTCATATATCAAGCCTCCCAACATTGCCATGAAAAGCATCTAACCCTCCCCTTCACTATGTCAAAGAGCCAGGTCTGTCCCGACGCCCCCTCGCTGTCTTTTGAAGCTTTGCGGGCCTCCCCTTCGTCTACCTCGCGCGCTAATTCAAGTCGTGGCTCGTTGCTCCGTCGTCCTCGAGCACTTCCCCCTTCTCGATCCCTCGATTTCGACCTCCGCATGCCTCCTCGAGCCCTCCCTACAACGATGTGAGCTTCTCCTCATCGTCCCCTTCTTTATACGTTCTCGTAGGCCACCGTACCTAGCTTCTACTGCCACCGAGCAAGGCGGCGCCATGACCGACGCCCTGCTCAACGTCGAGCCACTCGGGCCTCCCCACGCTAGTCGTCGTGCTCTGGGTGGGCCGTAGCTACCACCCACCCCCTTAGTGTCTTGCTAGCGACCAGCAGCCGCACTCCCGCGCTTTGCCGTACCCGTCGTCGCCTCTTCTCGGTGTCGGCGCCCTTCTGGTCCGTCCGAGCTCCTCCTACTTGCCGGAATGGTCCCGCACGGGCCCCGTGTACTAACACACCTCTCCGCCGCCCATTTGGTGGCCGGAGGGTGAATCCCGAGCCCTCCGCCGCGTCTTACGTTGCCGGTGAGGAGCCGTCGGCCACTGCCGACGTGGCCTTGCCGGGGCACTCCCAGTGTCACTAGCCACTGGGCCAGGGCCCCCAGGTTGACCAGTTGACTTGGTCAACTGGCTGACTAGGCGCAACTGAGTCACTAACAAGTGGGCCAGCCCCCCTAGGCCTATGGCATATGGCCCCAGTTCATTAGGGCTAATCTTGCAATTAGTTTAAATAAAAATAATTGAGTTAAGTTAATGTGACACTACCATGTGGACCGGGTCTATTATTTAACTAATTTAGGTTACTTATAAACTTTGTAAAACCCACTTCCAATGACAGATGGGCCCCACCTGTCACTTTGACTGTTCAAGAGGTCAAAGTTGACTGTTGACATGAGTCTCACCTCATGCTGACATCATTTTTCCTTTTGTGTCGAATTTAATAATAAATATAATTTCAGAAAATCTATAAAACTTTCAACTTAATAGAGAATAATCCGTAATCCAGATGAAAATATTTTGTACATGAAAGTTGATGAGAAAAACGAGACGAACCCGGATACACTCTCCTTTCATTTGTCACGCATCCCTAGCATAGCGAACATGAAACTTTTCCATCATTTTTGCTTGTCCTGAAGTAGCCACAAATCAGGTAAATATCGTCAGATATTTTCTCGATCCGTCTATGCCATGTAGTGCCGCGTTAGTTCATGCCTAGCACTGCATATTGTCATGCCATGCATCGTGATGCATATGTCTGCTTTATATTTATCGTTTCTTCACCCTCTTCTCTCCGATAGACTCCGAGACTGATGCTGCTGTCAGGTTCGACTACCCTCCTAACGGTCAGCCCTTTGTCGCAGAGCAACAAGGCAAGAAAACCCCCCTTGATCATTGCTATATCGCCTATTCCTTTCTCCCTCATGCTTGCATTAGATTTTTCTACTGTTGTAGATAGTTCCTCTTCCGATGCATAGCTTGTTTTTGATACACGGTTATTTACTCTGCTATTACTTTAAATGCTTAGTATAGGTGGATCAGTGATTCCCCATTGACCCCTTAGTCCGAGTTGCCCCCGCTTTATCATCAACGCTCGATCATCTGATCGACGAGCCAAGACCCGTCACGTCACTCGCATCCCCTTAGTTGTATGACTCTGCAGTGCTACTATCGAGTACCGATGGTGACACCTGGTTACATACTCCGATGTTAGTGCTATAGGGTAGTCGACCGGCGGTGGCTCTCAGAGGGTGATTCCTCCTTCACCGCCTCCGATAACGACTCTTTCGTACAACCCATCAAGCATGGTCCATCGAGGGTGATTCCTCCCTGGCCACCTTGATGGTTACATCATTTGAAATCCATCGAGGGTGATACCTCGGATCCCTCTTATGTTACAACCACATAGTTAATTAACCTTGCTACTGGGAACATGATGAGGTATGTTGCGGGTGGATTCTCGCGTGAATGTGACGAGGCGTGGCCGGGCATTCTTGGCCCTTGGCACACATCCTCGAGACGGGGCGACGGGACCACATATCATGGGTTGTTGATCATCACTGCAGTGTTAATTAAAATGCAAATATGATTTGGGTTTCTTATGTGAGTTGGGGGGAGACCTTTTCGCACTAACCTTCACGTGGGAGAAGTTATGTGTACTCGACATCGTGGTATCAGCCGAAGCTCTTCAGACATCAGCAATGGAGCGTTGCGCGCCCGAGGTGTCCGCGTAAGCATCGTTCTTGTATAAGATGTGCCAGGACTGACCTCGGTCGCCCTTGCATCGTGCAGGAGCGCAAAGGGTGATGGGCCCATGACTCCCGCGCGCTTATGATTTAGACCGGAGGGCTGGCCTCTCTGGTGAGCCTAGGTAGGGCTGCGACGTGTTGATATTCCGAGCCCGGGCATGACCTAGGAAAGTGTGTCCGGCCATAGTTTATCAAGCGTGTTGGGTATTTGTTGTGCACCCCTACAGGGATGAAAATTAACTATTCGAATAGCCGTGTCCATGATTTCAGGGCGACTTGGAGTTGAGCCCCGATGTTATACAACTTCAACTATTACTTAACTCGAATGTTTTCTTCGGGATTGCTTTCTCGCAAGGTGTTGAGGAAGAATCTTTGGGTGTGACCTTAATTAATATTTCTGCAACAGTATGACTATTTAATTGTGTTACTTTCTCTACTCTCGTCTATTACTGCAAGACCCCTGAAGATGCAAGTCTTCGATAGGACTAGCCCCTCCTCTCCATTCTCGCATTACTGCAGTCAGTCCACATATAACCCCATTCCTTTGATAATGATGCATTCTTAGCATAGTTCTGTTGTCAGTCTTGCGAGTACTTTGGATGAGTATTCACTGTTGCTTTGCTCCCCCTTTTCCCCTTGATATGATTGCTGCAACCAAATGATGGACCCCATGAGATGGTGTATCCCGCCGATGACGTCTGTTAGCCCTCTGGTGCCTACTACTACGTGGAGTAGTTTAGGAGGTTCCCAGGCAGGAGGCCTCGCCTTGTTCGATCGACATATCTTTTGTGCTAGCCTTATCTAAGGAATTTCCATCTTGTATGTCTGCACTCAGATATTTGTTGCTTACGTTGACTCGTGTGTGTTAGAGCATATATCTCCATATGTGGTTTTGGTAATTGATGACAATTCCTATGGACTAATGGTTGCTTTAAGTTACATTTATAGGATTTGTCCATAGGCACTTCTTGAAGTCCATCTGTTGGGTTCAAGGAGTTTATATGATGACCAAGATGGTATTCAAGGTATTATCCAAAGAATGGTCATAGAGACACAAGGTTGATCAAGATCTGAGACAAAGAGTAAATCAAGATGATCAACACACAAAGCGTACAAGATGTACCGAGAGGGATCAAGTGGTCCCATGGTATGGTAAGCATTGTCCATTACGTGTTTGTGTACTAACCCATGGTCTTCGTGAGAGTTCTATGTGGGGGTTAGGTGTGTTTCCATGGGCTTGCGTCAAAGGGAAGATCTCATACAACCCATGGAGTATGACGTCAAGTTGTTATCGTCATCAAGATTGCGATGTGCAAGTTCAAGTGGATCAGCACGAAGATATGATGCTTGAAGCTTGCCGTCCATTGTGGTGGCAATGGACTTGTGAAGATATGCTGAAGAGTGGCTCACCCATAGTGAGTATGGGGGAGCAATCAACTAGTCTTCATCAAGACAACGCAATCAAGAATGGTGGTCCATCTTGAGGAAGATCATCATCATCTAGCTCAAGAGGACGAGGTGCAAGGTATAGGTTTGCCCTTGATAGGTTTTCTGTTTAGGATAGATTGTTGTATTATCAAGGGGGGCTCTCAAGTGAGTAGCTTGATCGTATCGTTTGTTGAGAGCTCAAACCATTTGCATCCTTGCATCATACTTCTTGGTTCTTGTTTGGTGTTTCTCTTTGTGAGTTTTAGAGCTTATGGTCATCTTCGTGACAAGCTCAAGTTCATCGAAAACGGAGTCCATATGCATCTACTATGATGTTTTCGATGTTGGAGTTTTTGTCGGTTCTTCATTCATAAAGGACTCACATCTCTATATCATTGGCATTTTCATATCTGCATGGTCTTAAGATTTCCAATCGCTGTTTCAATAGCTCTTGTCGTCCTGAATCCAACAAGCTTGGGTTTGCTCGATTCGGAGCTCGTATGCGAAAGTTATGGCTGTTTCAGTGGCAAGCGGTAGTACCGCTGAACCTAGCGGTAGTACCGCTAGAGTTGGCGGTAGTACCGCTGGCCCTAGCGGTAGTACCGCTAGAGCTGGCGGTAGTACCGCTGTCCCAGCGGTAGTACCGCCCCTGGCCGGCGGTAGTACCGCTCCAAGTTTTTAGTACCGTCATCTTTGCGGTTGTACTGCGTCGGACATTTTTGCGAAGACTTTCTTGGCGGTGGTTGGCCCGGTAGTATCTTTGCGCTACCATGGGCTCAGCGGTAGTACCGCTGCAGCTAGCAGTAGTACCGCTGGAGGGTCAGTGGTAGTACCGCTGCAGCCAGCGGTAGTACCGCCGGAGGGTTAGTGGTAGTACCGCTGCAGCCAGCGGTAGTACCGCTGCAGCCAGCGGTAGTACCGCCGGAGGGTCAGCGGTAGTACCGCTGGAGCCAGCGGTAGTACCGCTGGGCTCGGGTTGTAAGTGGGGGTAATGGTCTGATTCCTTCCCCCACTATATAAAGGGGATCTTCTTCCCCCTTGGCCTTATCTATCCGTTGAGCTCTTGTTCTACCTCCATTGTTGACATTCTTAGAGCTTGCTTACTCTCAATCCCTCCAATGATTCTTGCTTGTTCTTGAGGGAAAAGAGAGAGGAGATCTAGATCCACATCTCCACCAATCACTTTCTCCTCTATGTGAGGGGAACCCCTTGGATCTAGATCTTGGAGTTCTTTGTGAGCTCCTTGTTCTTCCTCTCATATTTCTCCATAGCTTTTGTTGTTGTGGAGGGATTTGAGTTTGAGGGACTTGACCACTTCGTGTGTTCTTGCCATTGCATTAGTTGCATCGGTTTGAGTTCTCCACGGTGATACGTGGAAGTGAGAAGTTGAGAAGCTTACTACCTTTGATACTTGGTACCCTAGATATTGTTCTTCGTGGATGCTTTGGCGTCCTAGAAGCTTGGTGGTGTCTCGGAGCTCAATCATTGTGGTGTGAAGCTCCGGGCAAGCGTCGGGGTCTCCAATTAGGTTGTGGAGATTGCCCCGAGCAATTTGTACGGGTACCGGTAACCGCCCCCAAGGGTTGCTACGTGTACGGGTTCGGTGACCGCCCGCAAGGTTTGCCATTTGTACGGGTTCGGTGACCGCCCTCAAGGGTCCCTTAGTGGAATCACGACATCAAGGGCGTGAGGAGATTACGGTGGCCTTAGTGGCATCTTGGGGAGCATTGTGCAAGGGTGTGAACTTCGGGAGGGTGTGAACTTCGGGATACATCATCATCTCCGCGTGCCTCGGTTATCTCTTACCCCAACCCTTTACTTATGCACTTTACTTTGTGATAGCCATATTGTCTCTTGTCAAATATCTTGCTATCACTTAGTTGTTTATCTTTCTTAGCATAAGTTGTTGGTGCACATAGGTGAGCCTAGTTGTTCGAGGTTTTGTGCTTGACATATTAAACGTTAGTTTTATTCCGCATTTGTTCAAGCCTAAACCGTAATTATTTTAAAGCGCCTATTCACCCCCCTCTAGGCGACATCCACGTCCTTTCAGTGTGTTTCTCGAGCTTTTGTATTCTAGCCCTCGAGGCCCCTGGCTTGTAATATGAAGCTTGTATGTTTTTATTTGTGTCTAGAGTTGTGTTGTGATATCTTCCCGTGAGTCCTTGAGCTTGGTCGTACGCATTGGCGTGTATGATTAGTGTACGATCAAATCGAGGGCGTCACAAGTTGGCATCAGAGCCGACGTATGTAGGTAGCCCCCTTTCCAACTCCTTGGCCGAAGTTGAGTCTAGTATCCAAACACTTCTCAAAATGCGTCAAACTTTTTGGTGGCTCTCCCAATATTGCTATGCTGTGGTGGAACTCGCAACCACATGTGTCCCGGCGCCCCGTCGCTATGTTCTGAAGCTCCTCGGGCCTCCCCTTTATTTACCTTACGCGCCAACTTGAGCCATGGCTCGTTGCGGCATCGTCCCTGAGCACTTCCCCCTTCTCGATCCCGGCGGACGTCTCCCCGAGCCTTCCCTGCAACAATGTGAGCAGCTCCTCGTCGTCCCCTTCCTTCTGCGCTCTCGTAGGCCGCCATAGTTAGCATCTACCGTCACCGAGCTCGGCGGCGCCATGACCGACACCCTTCTCAACATCGAGCCGCTTGGGCCTCTCCATGCTAGTCGTCGTTCTTCGGGTGGGCCGTAGGTACCGCCCACCAACCTTAGTGGCTTGCTAGCAGCCTACAGTCGCATTCCCGCGCTTGGTGGTACCCATATCACCTCTTCTCGCCATCGACGTCGTTCCCTTCCGCCCGAGCTCCTCCTGCTTGCCAGAATGGTCCTGCATGGACCCCTGCGTCCTAACACACCTCTCTGCCGCCCGTTTGGTGACCGGACGGCGAATCCCGAGCCCATCCCAAGCCCTCTGCCGTGTCTTACCTCGTCGGCGACGGGCCACCGACCTCTGCCGACGTGGCCTAGCCGTGGCCACTGCTAGTGTCACTCGCCAGTGGGCCAGGGCGCACTGGTTCACCAGTTGACTTGGTCAACTTGGTGACTAGGCACAACCCAGTCAGTGGCAAGTGGGCCAGCCCCCCTAGGCCTATGACATATGGGCCCAGTTCATTATTTAAATAGAAATAATTAAGTTAAGTTAATGTGACACTCACATGTGGACCTAGTCTGTTATTTAACTAATTTAGATTAGTTATAAACTCTGTTAAACCTGACAGATGGACCCCACCTGTCAGTTTGACTGGTCAACACCTAAAAGTTGACTGCTCACATCAATGTAACCCCATGCTGACATCATTTTTCCTTTTCTATCGAATTTAATAATAAAGAGAATTTCAGAAAATCTTTAAAACTTTGAAAATTAAGAGAAAATAATCCGTAATACGGATGAAAATATTTTGTACATGAAAGTTAATCAGAAAAACGAGACGAACCCAGATACGATGTCCATTTGATTGTCACACGCCCCTAGCATAGCGAACATGAAACTTTTCCATCATTTTCGTGTGTCCGGTAGTAGCGTTAGACGTGAGAAATATCGTCAGATATTTTCCCGATCCGTTTATGACGTGTAGTGTCGCGTTAGTTCATGCCTACCACTGCATATTGCCATGTCATGCATCTGTGTGCTTTATATTTATTGTTTCTTTCCCCTCTTCTCTCCGGTAGACCCCGAGACAAACGTTGCTGCCGGGTACGACTACCCTCCTAACGACTAGCCCTTTGCCGCACAGCAACAAGGCAAGCCAACCCCCTTGATCATTGCTATATTCACATATTCCTTTCTCCCTCATGCTTGCATTACATTTTGCTACTATTGTAGATAGCTCCTATTCTGATGCATAGCCTCTTTTTGGTACACTTCTTTTTACTCTACTATAACTTTAAATGCTTGGTATAGGTGGCTTAGTGATTCCACGTTGACCCGTTAGTCCTAGTTGCCCCTGCTTTATTACCAAGTCTCGATCATCTGATCGACGAGCCAAGACCCGTCACATCACTCACACCCCCTTAGTTGTATGAATATGGAGAGCTACTATCGAGTAACGAGGGTGACACCTCGTTACGTACTTCGATGTTAGTGTTGTAGTGTAGTTGACCGGCGGTTGCTCTCGGAGGGTGAATCCTCCTTCACCACCTCCGATAACACCTCTGTCGTACAACCCATCAAGCATGGTCCATCGAGGGTGATTCCTCCATGGCCACCTTGACGGTTACATCGTTCGGAATCCATCGAGGGTGATACCTCAGATCCCTCTTATGTTACAACCACACAGTTAATTAACCTTGCTACTGGGAACATGATGAGGTGTGTTGCGGGTGTGACGGGGGGATAACCCCGGGGTAGGCTCATCAAGCCTACTCCTATATACTTTGGTATAGAAAGGAGCGACAACATCCTCAATCGCCGACTCCTCCTGGCCGGCTACGAAGTACTTGTCGGCTAGGAGCGTAGCCGTCTACTCTCTGGCCGGCTGGCCAAGCCACCAGCTGCCTGAAGGGCTCCTGTCGCATCAATCCCTAGGATGTGACGGGGGTCCTCGATTAAAAGTGAAGGTACCTCAGCACGGGTACGATGGAGAAGCGCATGCATCGCTACAGTGGCGGCGGCTGTACCGCTGACCGACGCCGGCTCCGATCTGTCAACCATGCACTGTACCAGCATGCCACAGCCCACTCCATTACCTGGCTTGGCATAGCTAGAGTGGATGCGGTCATACCACTAACCGGCGTCGGATCCCGCTAGACGACGTCCGTCGTACCGCATGCGTCCTGCGTGGGGAGCACCCACCAATCCCATAGGCTAGCCGGCGGGTCCCATGGCCAGATGGGACCTTGTAGCCGGCAGGCGACTCAAGCAACAAGACCAAACCTCAGCGCCCCCCCTGGCCGGCCTGACAGGCTGCAAGCCGGGTCCCCCATAATGTACCTGATATCCATTTTGTAGGCCGGTGGGTTCGACTATAACTCCCCCCTCCATGCAGAGGGTCGGCCATTCTCGCACCCACACACATCAGACATGAGAGGTAGAACGTGAGCCGGCTGCTCCTTCTTCCTCATCCGTCGAACAACTCAAGGAGCTTACTGTAAACACTTTGGTTCATCAACCACTCCGGCAAGACTAGGGGTATTCTCTCCCACGGAGAGCCTCGAACCTGAGTATATAGTGTGTCTTGCATTTCTAGTTACCAATTCCGTTCCCGGAGCCCATCGGTGTCCTTTCGGTCCCAACTACCCTCGATAAACCTACCTATGGCATCTGTCGTGACAAAATAACGACAGATGGCACCCACCATGGGGCCGTCCGCGGGAACGGTCGGAGTTACGCTCCGGGCGGGACCCTTCGCCAACCTCTCACGTTTGGACTGATTAGCATGCTCGTGGAGCCCGCCCCTTCGCCAACTTCGCTCGCCTCTGCGTTCTCTTCGAAAACCTTCTCCTCGATGAGGAGCCTCGCCACCTTGGCGGGAACATTGACATCGACGGTCTTTGCACGCATTCAGCAGACTCGGCCTTGAGGATGCACCTGCGCCCGACGAGTATTCCTGCAACATACTCGATTGCAGCGATCCACCATCGTTCAAGGGATGTCTTGCCCTGTGCGACGTTGCCATTACCTCTGATCTCATGGAGGTGATGGTTGCTGGCACTAGCACCAGCTCGGGCCGTGGCAAGGCTGTAGTGGATGCGGTTGAGCCCCCTCCGGGCCCTGCCGAGCCGCTTCATGACACCCTTGTCAGGTTGACTACTCCCATTGCCACGACAGGAAACACAACCATGACAAGGGCTGAGATGGAGGAAGCTCGAAAACACTCCTGGTAGAGGGCACTGCCTTGCCACCGCCAAGCGTCGGATGGAGGCCGTGCAGCGCGAGTACAACTCCGCTTATGGCTTCACCCCGGCCGCCGATGGTCACAGCCGACGTGGAGAGATCCACGACCGCGGTCGGGTCATTGCCGAAGTCCTAGGCGACACGATGCCCATCTACAACACTCCTACGGCCAACATGTGGGTCGTCTAGGCGGCCCTTGAAGAAATTAGCGCTCTAAAGGGTGAGGAACGTGCTCGCCAAGAAAAGCAAATCAAGGACCTCCTCGACGCTGCCAACGAGCAGGAGGCTCGCCTTGATCCTACTCGCGCCTTCTCAGTTTCTCCGGGACTCGACCCCGAGGGTCACCACGTCCCTAGCGGCCATCAGCAAGCTCAACATTCTTCAGCCCCTCGCACCTCCGGACGGAGGGCTGAGGGAAGCCACGACCGGTGTTCCTAGCGCTGAAGTGAGCCACGAGCATTCTCTAGCCAGCGTCGCGAGGCGGCTGGAGATGAAGGAGACTCGGTCCATGAGGTTCCCCCACCCGAGGTTCGGGAAAGAGCTAACACGCCTGTGCCGCCGATCCAGCCCAAGCTCACGGCTTGGATCGGCCCTCGCGTCCCCCACAGCGAGAATTATGCTCGCATCCGCCTCGACCTTCTCGTGCGGTCGGCACTCCTGGAGGAGGAGGGTCCCATTGGTCCAGCGTGCTTCGGCCCCGGATCCGAGGGGAGCAATTCCCTTCCGGCTTCACCCTCCCCCGCGACAATCCAAAGTACAACGACTCCGCCAAGCCGGAAGACTCGCTGATCGACTGCACAACTGCAGTCAGCGTCGCGCGGGGCAACAAGCGCATAGCCGTCTGCTACATGCCACTCATGCTGACCGGCTCGACGAGAACTTGGCTTAACAACCTGCTGATACGTCTCCAACGTATCTATAATTGTTGATGGTTCCATACTATTATCTTGTCAAACTTTGGATTTTTGTATGCCTTTTATATCTTTTTTGGAACTAACTTATTAACTCAGTGCCAAGTGCCAGTTCCTGTTTTTTCCGTGTTCTTGACCTTTTTCAGAGGAGAATATCAAACGGAGTCCAAACGGAATAAAACCTCTGAAAAGATTTATTCCGGAACAGAAGATACGTAGGAAGCTTGAGAACCAAGGCACAGGGTACAAGGGGAGGCCACAAGCCCCCTAGCCGCGGCCTGGGGGGTGCCTAGCAGGCTTGTGGGCCCCGTGTGGCTCCTCTGCCCTACTTCTTCCACCTATAAATCCGCGAAAAATCCAAAACCACGAGAGAGAGCCACGAAAATACTTTTCCGCCGCCGCAAGCTTCTGTTTCCGCAAGATCCCATCTGGGGCACGTTCTGGTGCCCTGCCGGAGGGGGGATTCGGACACGGAGGGCTTCTTCATCAACACCATTGCTTCTCCGATGATGCGTGAGTAGTTCACCATAGACCTTCGGCTCCATAGCTAGTAGCTAGATGGCTTCTTCTCTCTCTTGGAGCTTCAATACAAAGTTCTCCATGATCTTCATGGAGATCTATCCGATGTAGTCCTCTTTTGCAGTGTGTTTGTCGAGATCCGTTGAATTGTGGATTTATGATCATATTATCTATGAATCTTATTTGAGTTTCTTCTGATCTCTTATATGCATGATTTCATATCCTTGGAATTCTCTTCGAGTTGTGGGTTTTGTTTGGCCAACTTGATCTATGATTCTTGCAATGGGAGAAGTGCTTGGTTTTGGGTTCATACCGTGCGGTTACCTCACCCAGTGACAGAAGGGGTAGCGAGGCACGCATCATGTTGTTGCCATCATGTCATCTTGCTTAAGGCCTTACTCTGTTTGTCATGAACTCAATACACTAGATGTATGCTGGATAGCGGTCGATGTGTGGAGTAATAGTAGTAGATGCAGAAAGTATCGGTCTACTTGTCTCGGACGTGATGCCTATATGTATGATCATTGCCTTAGATATCGTCATGACTTTGCGCGGTTCTACCAATTGCTCGACAGTAATTCGTTCACCCACTGTAATATTTGATATCATGAGAGAAGCCTCTAGGGAACACTATGGCCCCCGGGTCTACTTCACATCATAGTTTCAGCCCTACACTTTTACTTTGTTGCACTTTCCGCCTTCATATCTCACCTTGCAATCAATCGTGAAGGGATTGACAACCCCTTTGTAGCGTTGGGTGCAAGTTTGCTGTTTTTGCGCACGTACTTTAGAGACTTGGCTTGATACTCCTACTGGGTTGATACCTTGGTTCCCAAACTGAGGGAAATACTTACTGCTACTGTGTTGCATCACCCTTTCCTCTTCAAGGGAAAAACCTACGCAAGCTCAAGAGGTAGCACCTGCCAGCCGGCAGCGTCAACTCTTGGGTTGACTTTGAAGAGGCCTTCGTCCGCAACTTCACTGGCACATACAAGCGCCCTGGCCGCCCCCGTGAGCTGGCCATGTGCGTTCAGAAGCCTGACGAACCCCTTCGACACTACGTCACGCGGTTGACGGAGTTGCGCAACTCCTGCGAAGGAGTGCATGAAGTACAAGCTATTCAATACTTCATCGAGGGCTGCCGAGATGGCACCCTTCTTAAGAACAAGCTCATGTGCTCCGAGCCTACCTCTTTGGCGGTACTCATGGTCAAGGCAGATAGTTACCACACTGCCGACTCCGCCAAGAGGATCAAGATCAGCCAACGAACAAGCCCGTCCAACCGCCGGCTACAGCGAAGCTGGCTGGCGACAACCGAGGCGGGCAAAACAACAAGCGCAAGGTGGATCAACTTGACCCGCGACCTCGAAGCAAGCAGGTGGCCAACATGGAGGAAGAGCAGCCGGCTGCTCAATCCAGCGCTCCGCGACAGCGGACCGGCAAGTACGCCTAGCAGCCCAAGCTCACCTTCCAGCAGATGCTCGACGCACCTTGCAAGATGCATACCAAGGCGAAGCCGGCCACCCACACACTCCGGCAGTGCACCTTCTCACAACGCCGGGCCCGGGGTGAAGGTCTGCTGGCTCCCCTGGGGGCGGCTCCTCGAGGTCCGGCTCCTGGGCCAGGTCCGTCTCCAACTCAGCCGCCTCCCAACGATGGTCGTCTCCATGATCAGTTCCCCGAGCAGGACGCGGCCTACATCATCTTCACCAGTGAAGGCGATGACAAGCACAACCAGCATCAACACCAGCATGAGGTGAATGCCACGGTCCCCTAGGTTCCCCAATATATGCATTGGTCTGAAATGCCAATTACATGGAGCTGGGTGGACCATCCTACGGTGATGCCGAACACCGGCACATACGCGCTCGTCCTCGACCCCACCCTCACCTCCAAGAGACTCACCTGCCGGTTCTCGCGGGTGTTGGTCGATGGAGGCATCATCATCTACATACTCTACCGAGACACTCTGCTCAAGCTCGGGCTGAAGGAGAAGGACCTGCAGCCGACCAGGACTGTCTTCCACGACATTGTGCCAGGACAATCTTGCTCACCGATCGGCAAAATCCAGGTGGACGTCCTCTTCGGCGACCAAGGCACACTTCCGTCGCGAGCCGGTCTGGTTTGAGGTGTTGGACCTCAACAGACCCTACCACGCGCTGCTGGGTAGGCCGACACTGGCCAAATTCATGGCGATCCCCCATTACACCTATCTCAAGATGAAGATGCTGGGTCCCAAGGGCATCATCACTGTTGTCGGCGACTACAAGAAGTCGCTCTAGTGCACGCGCGGCAGCAGCTGGCTGGCCGAGGCACTGGTTATTGCCGAGGAGAAGAGGCAGCTTGACTGGCTCATGGCTCAGGCCACCGAGCAGCCGGCAATGCCCACTCCTCTGTCCCAGTCGGCCAGCGAGGCCTCATTCGAGCCGTCCAAGGAGACCAAGCAAGTGCGACCGACCCGGCCAACCCCAAGCAGTGCGTCACCGTGGCTCCAACCTCAGCCCCAAATAGGAAGGCGAGCACGTCGAATTCCCCCGTGACAATCGAGATATCTTCGTATGATCCCTAAAGGACATGCCGGGAGTCCCGAGGAGGTATGCCGAGCACAAGCTTCATGTGCGGCCGGACGCAAAGCCGGTCAAACAACCTTTGTGCCGCTTGGCTGAGGGGAGGTGGCGCACAATTGGAGAAGAGATCGCTTGGCTGCTCGGAGCCGGCTTCATCATGGAAGTTTGCACCCGGACAGGCTGGCCAACCCAGTCCTGGTGCTGAAGAAGAACAAGACATGGCACATGTGTATCGATTACACAAGCTTGAATAAGGCATGTCCGAAATACCCCTTCGCCCTGCCACGGATAGATCAAGTGATCGACTCCACGGGGGGCTGCGAATTGCTATCCTTTCTGGACGCCTATTCCGGCTACCACTAGATCAAGCTGGACTCGGCCGACCGGCTCAAGACCTCCTTCATCACACCTTTTGGAGCCTACTGCTACACGATGATGACGTTCGGCCTGAAGAACGTCGGCGCCACCTTCCAGCACTGCATGCAACAATGCCTCTTGCCGCAAATTGGCAGGAACATTCACGTCCACGTTGACTACATCATCGTCAAGACCAAGCAGCAGTTTAGTCCCCTTGACAATTTGTGGGAGCCTTCGCCAACCTGCGCGAGTACAAGATCTGGCTCAATCCTGAGAAGTGTGTATTTGGAGTTCCATCCGGCAAGCTCATGGGTTTCTTCGTGTCGGCTCGTGGCATTGAAGCTAACCCCGAGAAAATCAGAACCATCGAGCACATGGCCAAGCCGGCTCGTCTCCTAGATGTTCAGAAGTTTGTCGGCTGCCTGGCATCCCTTAGTCAGTTCGTCTGCCGGCTAGGCAAGAAGGCGCTACCACTCTATCAACTGATGAAGAAGACAACCAAATTCGAGTGGAATGATCAAGCGGGACGAATCTTTTTGCGACCTCAAGCGCGTAATCTCGAGCACGCTAAACTTGGCCGCGCTGGCAGAGAGGGAGCCCATCCTCATCTACATCGCAGCATCCACATGCATGGTCAGTGTGGTCTTTGTAGTGGAGAACAAGGAGGAGGGCAAGGTGCTGCTGATTCAGCACCCTGTCTACTATCTGAGCAAGGTCTTGTCCGCCTCCAAGCAAAACTACCCCACTATCAAAAGATGTATTATGGTGTGTACTTTGCCGCCAAGAAGCTGAAGCAATACTTCCAGGAGCATGCCATCACGGTGGTAAGCACTTCTCCACTCTCAGAAATCATGGGCAACCATGATGCCATGGGCCAGATCGCCAAGTGGTCCATCGGCATGGCCGACCACGACATCTGCTATGAGCCGCGCACCGCCATCAAGTCTTAGTGGTGGCCGACTTCCTCGTTGATTGGAATGAGATCCTGTTCCTGCCGCCGCCTCCCGACTCCACACATTGGCGGATGCACTTCGACGGCTCAAAGATGCAAACCGGTCTAGGAGCCGGCATCGTCTTGACGTCTCCCAAAGGAGACCAGCTCAAGTACGCTCTCCAGATACACTTCGTCGCCTCCAACAATGTCGCCGAGTACGAGGCGCTCGCACACGGCCCCGGCTTGTTAGAGAAATCGGCATCCGGTGGATTCTTTGATTCGGAGACTCTGATCTTGTGGTGCAGCAAGTCTCTAACGAGTGGGAAGCCAGGGACGCCAACATGGCCAGCTATCGCTTCCTCATCCAGCAACTCAGTGGCCCCTTCGAGGGTTGCGAGTTCCATCATGTCCCCCGAGCAAAGAACGAGGCGGCTGATACATTGACCAAAATCGGCTACACAAGGCAAGCAATCCCGGCTGGCGTATCCCTCGAGCAACCGCACAAACCCTCCATCAAGCCGTCTCCGGAGTCAGCATCAATTTTCATGCATGCGGACCCATCTGTCCGAATGATTCTGGGTCTGGAGAAACCGTCAGAATCGACAACTCCGCCGGCTCTGCTCGCTCCACCGGCTCCAACAATCTTGCCTGCTCCAGCTGCTTCGCCGGCTCCAGCAACTCCGTCGGCTATGACAAACCTCGAACCCAGTCGGCCCAACACCTAGTGGGTGGCCATCATTGAGGTTGATGGCATGCCGGCTGCCACGACGGTAGCAGGGACAGAAGCTCTCAAACCCAGGACCAAAACGACTAACTCGGGGGCTTCAGATGACCTTGACCTTCAAGCCGAGCCGGAGCCGGCTCCCGTGGCGGCTCCATCATGGGCACTGATACGTCTCCAACGTATCTATAATTTTTGATGGTTCCAGGCTATTATCTTGTCTACTTTGGATGTTTTGTATGCATGAATATGCTATTTTATATCTTTTTTGGAACTAACCTATTAACTCAGTGCCAAGTGCCGGTTTCTGTTTTTTCCGTGTTTTGACCTTTTTCGGAGAAGAATATTAAACGGAGTCCAAACGGAATAAAACTCGCGGAATGATTTTTTCCATAACATAAGGTACGCAGGGGACTTGAGAATCAAGGCAAAGGACCCCGGGGGAGGTCACAAGCCCCCTAGCCGCGGCCTGGGGGGCACCTAGCAGGCTTGTGCCCCCCCCCCCCGTGGCTCCTGTGCCCTAGTTCGTCCGCCTATAAATTCTTTAAAAATCCAAAACTGCCATAGAGAGCCACGAAAATACTTTTCCGCCGCCGCAAGCTTCTGTCTCCGCGAGACCCCATCTGGGCCACGTTTTGGTGCCCTGCCAGAGGGGGGATTCGGACACGAAGGGCTTCTTCATCAGCATCATTCCCTCTTCGATGATGTGAGTAGTTCACCACAGACCTTCGGGTCCATAGCTAGTAGCTAGATGGCTTCTTCTCTCTCTTGGATCTTCAATACAAAGTTCTCCATGATCTTCATGGAGATCTATCCGATGTAATCTTCTCTTGCGGCGTGTTTGTCGAGATCCGATGAATTGTGGATTTATGATCAGATTATCTATGAATATTATTTGAGTCTCCTCTGATATCTTATATGCATGATTTCGTATCCTTGTAATTCTCTTTGAGTTGTGGGTTTCGTTTGGCCAACTTGATCTATAATTCTTGCAATGGGAGAAGTGCTTGGTTTTGGGTTCATACCGTGCGGTGTCCTCACCCAGTGACAGAAGGGGTAGCGAGGCACACATCATGTTGTTGCCATCAAGGGTAAAAATATGGGGTTTATATCTATTGCATGAATTTATCCCTCTCCATCATGTCATCTTGCTTAAGGCGTTACTCTGTTTGTTATGAACTCAATACACTAGATGCATGCTGGATAGCGGTCGATGTGTGGAGTAATAGTAGTAGATAAACACAGTATCGGTCTACTTGTCTCAGACGTGATGCCTATATGTATGATCATTGCCTTAGATATCATCATGACTTTGCGCGGTTCTATCAATTCCTCGACAGTAATTCGTTCACCCTCGGTAATACTTGCTATCATCAGAGAAGCCTCTAGTGAACACTAAGGCCCCCGGGTGTACTTCACATCATATTTTCAGCTCTACACTTTTACTTTGTTGCACTTTCCACCTTCAGATCTCACCTTGCAATTAATCGTGAAGGGATTGACAACCCCTTTATAGCGTTGGGTGCAAGTTTGTGTGTTTTTGCGCAGGTACATTGGTGACTCTTGATACTCCTACTGGATTGATACCTTGGTTCTCAAACTGAGGGAAATACTTACTGCTACTGTGCTGCATCACCCTTTCCTCTTCAAGGGAAAAACCAACGCAAGCTCAAGAGGTAGCAAGAAGAATTTCTGGCGCCGTTGCCGGGGAGTATCAAGTCAAGAATAGTCTCCCTTCAACGTGTCAATTTCTGGCGCCGGGGACTATTCTAAGTGAAGCTTATCCAAGTAACTCTCGCAAACTCATCTCTTGCATTTACTTTTTTTGCCTTTTGCCTCTCGTTTTCCTCTCCCCCACTTCTGAAAAACAAAAATTTACAAAAATATTTGCCTTTTTCGTTCGCCCTTTTCTTTCGCTTGCTTTTTGTTCGCTTGTCTGCTTGTATGCTTGCTGAAGTCACCATGACTGAAAACACCAAATTGTGTGACTTCTCGAATACTAATAATAATGATTTTATTAGTACTTCGATTGCTCGTGCCACTAGTGCGGAATCATATGAAATCAATGCTGCTTTGCTGAATCTTTTTATGAAAGAGAAATTTTCTTGCCTTCCTAGTGAAGATGCCGCATCCCATCTCAATACCTTCATTGAGTTATGTGATATGCAAAAGAAGAAAGATATGGATAATCATGTGACTAAATTGATGCTATTTCCATTCTCATTACGAGATCGAGCAAAAACTTGGTTTTCATCTTTACCCAAAAATAGCATTGATTCTTGGAACAAGTGTAAAGATGCTTATATATACATGTATTTTCCACCGGCTAAGATTATCTCTCTCCGTAATGATATCATGAATTTTGAGCAACTAGATCATGAACATGTTGCACAATCTTGGGAGAGAATGAAATTGATGATTATAAATTGTCCCGCTCATGGCTTGAGTCTTTGGATGATTATACAAATCTTCTATGCTGGTTTGAATTTTGCTTCTAGAAATATCTTGGATTCCGCCTCCGGTGGAATTTCATGGAAATCACATTAGAAGAAGCCACAAAACTCCTAGACAATATCATGACAAACTATTCTCAATGGAACACTGAAAGGTCACCTACTAGTAAAAAAGTGCATGCTATAGAAGAAATCAACTCTTTGAGTGATAAGATGGATGAGTTAATGAAATTGTTTGCTAGTAAAGGTGCTCCTCTATATCCAAATGATATGCCTTTGTATTCCTAGATTGATAATAGCAATGAAAGTTTGGATGTTAATTTTGTTGGTAGGAATAATTTTGGCAACAACAATGCTTATAGAGGTAACTTTATTCCTAGGCCTTTTCCTAGTAATCCCTCTAATAACTTTGGCAATTCCTACAACAATGCTCATGGAAATTACAATAAATTACCCTATGATCTTGAGAGTAATATTAAAGAGTTTATCAACCCGCAAAAGATTTTCAATGCGTCCATAGAAGAAAAACTGCTCAAAATTGATGACTTGGCTAGGACCGTTGATAGAATGTCTCTTGATATTGATGCTTTGAAATTGAGATGCGCTCCTCCCAAGATTAATATGGATGAAACTTTGAAATCTATGCGTGTTTCCATGAATGAGAGTAAATAAAGAACCACCCAAATTCGTGCTAGACATGAATGGCTTAAAAAGGCATGTTCTCGCGATGAGAATCACGAAGATCTTAAAGTGCTTGGTGTGACTCCTATTGAATCCTTGTTTTCTAATGTCAAACGTAATGATGATGGGGCTGGATATGAATCCACTTTGGTTGAGAAATGCCCCAATGAATCGGAGTCTATTTGTCTTGATGCTAAAAGCACTAAAAGTGGAGTAGAGGATATGAAAACTTTGAGTAATAATGAAATTACTACTTTGGATTTCAAGGAATTCAATTATGATAGTTGCTCTTTGATTGAATGTATTTCCTTGATGCAATCCATGCTAAACTCTCCACATGCTTATAGCCAAAATAAGGCCTTTACTGATCGTATCGTTGATGCTTTGATGAAATCTCTTGAAGAGAAACTTGAGTTGGAGATATCTATTCCTAGAAAACTTCATCATGAGTGGGAACCTACTATCAAAATCAATATTAAAAACTATGAATACAATGCTTTGTGTGATTTGGGTGCTAGTGTTTTCGCTATTCCAAAGTATTTATGTGATGTTCTAGGCTTCAACGAGATTGATGAGTGCTCTCTTAATTTGCATCTTGCGGATTCTACTATTAAGAAACCTATGGTAAGGATCAATGATGTTCTTATTATTACAAATAGGAACTATGTACCCGTAGATTTCATTGTGCTTGATATTGATTGCAATCCGACATGTCCCATCAATATGAAGGAAGGGAATATTAGATTTCAAAAGAAGGGCATGGAACAGTTTTCTAGAAAGAAAATAAGATTGCCTTATGAATCCATGATGAGGGCTACTTATGGTTTGAGCACCAAAGACGACGATACTTGATTCTATCGCCTTATGCCTAGCTAAGGGAATTAAACAATAGCGCTTGTTGGGAGGCAACCCAATGAATTTATCTTTGCTTTTTTGCTTTCTGTTTTGTTGCGCCCGCACCATCATAATTCTGCTATGATTGTGTTTTTTGTGTTTCTTTTTGTGTTTGGGCCAAGTAAAACCTTTATGACTAGATTTGGTGATGGTTGTTTGATCTTGCCGGAAAAGACAGAAACTTTGCGCTCACGAAATTATTTTTAATTCCTATACAGAAAGACCTTTTGAGTTGATTCTTTTTGTAGCTGGTTGATATGCCAATTTCCCTAACTGTAATAATTGTTTAGAAGTTTTGAGATACCAGAAGTATACGAAGTATACAGATTGCTACAAACTGGTCTGTTTTTGACAGATTCTGTTTTTGTTGTGTTGATTGCTTATTTTGATGAAACTATGGATATTATCGGGGTTACTAGCCATGGAAAAGTGAGAATACAGTAATCTAACATCAATCTAAATAGAAATCAAGTTTACTACAGTGCCTAAAGAGTTGGTAGTTTGTTTTCTTATGCTAATGATATCACGGGTTTCTGTTTTAGTTTTGTGTTGTGAAGTTTTCAAGTTTTGGGTGATGTTCTCGTGGACAATGGGATAAAGAGTGGAAAGAGCTCAAGCTTGGGGATTCCCAAGGCATCCCAAGACAAATTCAAGGACACCAAAAAGCCTAAGCTTGGGGATGCCCCGGGAAGGCATCCCCTCTTTCGTCTTCAATCCATCGGTAACGTTACTTGGAGCTATATTTTTATTCACCACATGATATGTGTTTTTCTTGGAGCGTCGTGTATTATAGGATTATTTTCTTTTTTTTTGTCACAATCATCCTTGCTGCACACCTTTTTGACAGAGACATGCACTCATCGTGATTTTGCTAGAATACTCATTGAGCTTCACTTATATCTTTTGAGTTAGGCAATTTAGCTCGCATGTGCCTCACTTATATCTTTTGAGATAGATAACTTTGCTCTAGTGCTTAACTTAGATCTTTTTAGAGCATGGCGGTGTCATATTTTGTAGAAATAAAAACTCTCGATCTTCACTTATATCTTTTTGAGAGTGCTTTCTCTAAGTAACTTGGTAATTGGTGTGTGCTATGAAAGTAGTCCTAAAGATGATAGGCACCCAAGGATGATATAATAAAAACTTCCATATTCAAGTGCATTGATTAGTAAGAGAAGTTTGATTCCTAACAATTAAGTTTTGAGACATGGATTTGGTAATATTAGAGTTATGTTAGTAGGGTGTTGTGAATCTAGAAATACTTGTGTTGAAGTTAGTGATTCCCGTAGCATGCACGTATGGTGAACCGCTATGTTAGGAAGTCGGAGCATAATTGATTTATTGATTGTCATCCTTTGTGTGGCGGTCGGGATCGCGCGATGGTTAACACCTACCAACCCTTCCCCTAGGAGTATGCATTTAGCACTTTGTTTCGATTACTAATAAAACTTTCGCAATAAGTATATGAGTTCTTCATGACTAATGTGATTCCATGGTATAGATGCACTTTCACCTTCCACCATTGCTAGCCTCTCTAGTGTCGCGCAACTTTCGCCGGTACACAAACCCACCATATACCTTTCTCAAATCAGCCACCATACCTACCTATTATGGCATTTTCATAGCCATTCCGAGAAATATTGCCATGCTACTCCCACCGTTCCGTCTCATGACTGGTGCCATCACTTTCATATTGCCATTGCATGATCGTAAGATAGCTAGCGAGATGTTTCAAAGTCATACGCTAAGCTAGATCGTTGCACATCCCGGTACACTGCCGGAGGCATTTCCTATAGAGTCATCATTGCTCTAAGTATTGAGTTGTGAGTAAATAAAAGTGTGGTGATCATCATTATTAGAGCATTGTCCCATGTGAGGAAATAAAAAAAAAGTGGCCAAAGATGCCCACCAAAAAAATGAAAAGAGGCCAAAGAGCCCAAACAAAAAAAGAGAGAAAAAGAGAGAAGGGACAATGCTACTATCTTTTTCCACACTTGTGCTTCAAAATAGCACCATGTTCTTCATGATAGAGAGTCTCTTGTTTTGACACTTCCATATACTAGTGGGAATTTTCATTATATAACTTGGCTTGTATATTCCAATGATGGGCTTCCTCAAAATTGCTCTAGGTCTTCGTGAGCAAGCAAGTTGGGTGCACACCCACTATTTCTCCTTTTGAGATTTCACACACTTATAGCTCTAAGTGCATATGTTGCATGGTAATTCCTACTCATTCACATTGATATCTATTGACGGGCATCTCCATAGCCCGTTGATACACCGAGTCGATGTGACCATCTCCGCCTTTTTGCCTCACAACCTCCACCACACTCTATTCCACCTATAGTGCTATATCCATGGCTCACGCTCATGTATTGCGTGAGAGTTGAAAAAGTTTGAGAAAGTAAGAGTGCGAAAACAATTACTTGGCCAATACCGGTGTCGTGCATGATTTAAAGTCGTTGTGTGGGGATGATGGAGCATAGCCAGACTATATGATTTTGTATGGATAACTTTCTTTGGCCTTGTTATTTCAAAAGTTCATGATTACCTTGCTAGTTTTCTTGAAGTATTATTGTTTTCATGTCAATAGTAAACTATTTTTTTGAATCTTACGGATCTGAACATTCATGTCACAAGAAATAAGTTACAAAGGACAAATATGTTAGGTAGCATTCCACATCAAAAATTTAGTCTTTATCACTTCCCTACTCAAGGACGAGCAGGAGTTAAGCTTGAGGATGCTTGATACGTCTCCAACGTATCTATAATTTTTTATGGTTCCATGCTATTATCTTGTCAACTTTGGATGTTTTGTATGCATGAATATGATATTTTATATATTTTTTTGCAACTAACCTATTAACTCAGTGCCAAGTGCCAGTTTCTGTTTTTTGTGTGTTTTTGACCTTTTTCAGAGAAAATATTAAACGGAGTCCAAATGGAATAAAACCTGCGGAATGATTTTTTCCATAACAGAAGATACGCAGGGGACTTGAGAACCAAGGCAAAGGACCACGGGGGAGGTCACAAGCCCCCTAGTCGCGGCCTGGGGGGCGCGCGCCTAGCAGGTTTGTGGGCCCCCCGTGGCACCTTTGCCCTACTTCTTTCGCCTATAAATTCTCTAAAAATCCAAAACTGCCAGAGAGAGCCACGAAAATACTTTTCCGCCGCCGCAAGCTTCTGTCTCTGCAAGATCCCATCTGGGGCACGTTCTGGTGCCCCGCCGGAGGGGGGATTCGGACACGAAGGGCTTCTTCATCAACATCATTGCTTCTCCGATTATGCCTGAGTAGTTCACCACGGACCTTCGGGTCCATAGCTAGTAGCTAGATGGCTTCTTCTCTCTTGGATCTTCAATACAAAGTTCTCCATGATCTTCATGGAGATCTATCCGATGTAATCTTCTTTTGCAGTGTGTTTGTCGAGATCCGATGAATTGTGGATTTATGATCAGATTATCTATGAATATTATTTGAGTCTCTTATGATCTCTTATATGCATGATTTCATATCCTTGTAATTCTCTTCGAGTTGTGGGTTTCATTTGGCCAACTTGATCTATAATTCTTGCAATGGGAGAAGTGCTTGGTTTTGGGTTCATACCGTGCGGTGTCCTCACCCAGTGACAGAAGGGGTAGCGAGGCACACATCATGTTGTTTCCATCAAGGGTAAAAAGATGGGGTTTATATCTATTGCATGAATTTATCCCTCTATATCATGTCATCTTGCTTAAGGCGTTACTCTGTTTGTTATGAACTCAATACACTAGATGCATGCTGGATAGCGGTTGATGTGTGGAGTAATAGTAGTAGATGCAGACAGTATCGATCTACTTGTCTCGGACGTGATGCCTATATGTATGATCATTGCCTTAGATATCATCATGAGTTCGCGCGGTTCTATCAATTGCTCGACAGTAATTCGTTCACCCACTGTAATACTTGCTATCATGAGAGAATCCTCTAGTGAACACTATGCCCCCCGGGTCTACTTCACATCATATTTTCAGCTCTAAACTTTTACTTTGTTGCACTTTCCACCTTCAGATCTCACCTTGCAATTAATCATGAAGGGATTGACAACCCCTTTATAGCGTTGGGTGCAAGTTTGTTTGTTTTTGCGTAGGTACATTGGTGACTTGTCTTGATACTCCTACTGGATTGATACCTTGGTTCTCAAACTGAGGGAAATACTTACTGCTAGTGTGCTGCATCACCCGTTCCTCTTCAAGGGAAAACCAACGCAAGCTCAAGAGGTAGCAGGCACACCCATCCTGGCTTTCCTTCTTCATGGCGAGCTCCCGGAAGACGAGGCAGAAGCGTGGCAGATCTAGCGTCGATCTCCTGCATACGCCATCATTAAATGCGAGCTGGTTTAACGTAGCATAACCGATGTATTCCAACATTGCGTCCAATCATAGTAAGGGCAAGAAATTCTCGAGGACAAAGATCAGGGTGAGTGTGGGAATCTGGCCGCCTCCAGAACCCTGGTGGCCAAGGCGGTTCGCCATGGATTCTACTGGCCCACAGCCTTGGAAGAGGCCATTGCCCTGATCGACAAGTGCGAAGGATGCTAGTGCTTCAACACACAAAGCCACTTGCTGTCCTCGGCTCTCAAGACCATTCCCCTGTCAAGGCCCTTCGCCGTCTGGGGGCTGGATATGGTGGGCCCATTCAAGACCGCTTGAGGTGGCATGACGCATCTCCTAGTAGCCGTCGACAAATTCTCCAAGTAGATTGAGGCCAGGCCAATCAAAAAGCTTGGCGGTCCCAAGGCCGTCAAGTTCATCAAGGACATCTCCGTCCGCTACGGCGTCCCCCACGGCATCATAATCGACAACGACACCAACTTCTCCAAAGGTGCAATGGCGCTCTACTGTGCAAAAGAAGGCATCCGACTCGATCTGGTGTCAGTGGCGCACCCGCAGTCAAACGGCTAGGCAGAAAAGGAAAATGGCCTAATCTTGGCTGACATCAAGCCAATACTCGTGGCGCCGCTTGTCAGGTCAGCCGGCCGCTGGATCGAAGAGTTGCGGGCTGTGCTGTGGAGCATCCGCACCATGCCGAACTGGTCAACCGGCTTCAAGCCATTCTTCCTTGTATATGGTTCCGAGGCAATCATCTCTGCGGATGTCGAGTTCGACTCGCCCCGTGTCACCTTATACATGGAGGCGGATGCAAAAGAGGAAAGAGATGGCGGCGTTGATCTACTCGAGGAGGCACAGGAGCCGGCCCTGAGCTGGACGGCCATCTACCAGCAGAAGTTGAGACACTACCACAGCAAGAAGATCACACGTGTCTCCTTTCGTGAGGGGGACCTGATACTTAGAAGTATCCAGCGAACAACCGGCCAACACAAGCTCTCTTCCCCATGGGAGGGACCCTTCATTATCAGCAGGGCGTTGCCAAACAATGCGTACTATCTAATAGACGCTCAGAAGCCGCAGAAGTGCAAGAGAGACGACTCCGGTGAAGAAACGGAGCATCCATGGAATGCGCCATTGCTTCACCTATTCTACTACTAAGAACAAGAGAGAGAAACGCGTACGTATGTATCCTTTACCCTTTTTGGGATTTCAATGAATGCAATGGGTGCTCAAAGCGAGTACTTGGGGCATACCTTTTTCAAGTTCATGAAAAGAGTTGTCATTACAAGATGGGCTCTCTGGTCCGACTCCTCGGGCTCGGGGGATCGCTAGCCGGCCCGAGCTAGCTCCCTAGTCGTAGTCGAATATATAATGCACGTCGAGCCGAAACCCTTACCACCCTGCAAAAGCTACAGACCGCTCCCGGCTGTCCGGATAACGCGATTGTGGGAAGGAAGGCCGGCTGCACGAAAAATCCGACTATGAAAGGGGTCGCCTGCTCGGGTTGGTTCGATCGCTTCCGATCTTCATTTCTAGCCGGCCTCTGCTAGCTCGCTCCAAGTCTAAGTATCTCTGCGGCTTCAAAGAATCTGAGGGTGACGCTTTCAAAGGAATAAGCCCCGTCCCAGTCACAGACCGGCTCCCGGCTGTCGGACTGGCGGGGTGGATGCTGGAGGAGGCAAGCTGATGGAAAAACGGAAGCCAAAGGGAAACAAAAGACAGAAAAGAAAGCCGGCAAGCACAACCTTCACACACAATGCAAATAGACAAACATATATTACATTCAAAAGCATGTAAATGCCCACGGTCGGAGTTCATTACATAACACCCCAAGTGGGTGGAACTGCTGGACTAACAAAAGACGTGCAGAAAATTAAAAAAGCTTTAGTTGGTGGTGGCTCCACACGTGGCTCCGGCATCACCAGCGGCACTTGAGGCAGAGGCACCGACATCGCCGGCTCTGCCAAAGATAGAGACACGATCATCCGCCCGAGCAACTTCGGCACCAACCCTTGCGGCGGAGCCGGCATAGGCCTCGTCGCTGGAGTCGGCGTCCTCAAATGACATCTCGTCGGAGCTGCCATTGGCGTCATAAATGGCCACCTAGAATTGATCCTCCGGGATCATGCTGCCATCAGCCTCCCGCTCCAGGCTGTATTCGTTCCATGCGTGGAAGGAGGCGATGTCGCTGGCCTGCACCTGCAGCTCCTCCTCGACGGCTGCCAGCTCCGCTTCTGTGCTGGTGGGTTGTGCTGCGAACAGGCTCAAGTTCAGGTTTTTGTACCATGACTTGGCCAAGCGAAGCGCTATGTATGCTCTAGCTCGCACAGCCGACGCACGCCAGGCATCCTGACAAGAGCTTCCAACTTCAAGCCAGCGGGACAGCCAGCTCATCGACGCCGGCTCCACCATGTTGGGCCAAAGGGCCTTCACCATCGCGAGCCTGGCATCCTAGAGCCGGGTCAGAGACTGTGCTAGCTCCCGCATACGGGCCCTGGTGACAAGGGCTATCTCCTACGCGGACCAACCAGCGGTGGCGTCCACCTCAACGCCGGCAGCACGTCGCTCGTCGCGACTGGCCTCCACGGCTGCATCCGCCGCACCCCGTGTCCCTAGGAAGAGTTATGGGGAGCAGGGGTAGGGGCGTGGCGTGATAAAAAGGGAAAAGAGAAGCGTTGAAAAAGAACACAAGGCAAGGATGGCTTACGATCGAGGAAAATGTTGACCTCGCCCGCCTCCTCTAGAGCCTCGCGGTCCCGAACCAAGCGCTCTTGAGCCAGGCGGGTGACCTCGCCCCAAACGGCCTGGGCCACCTCGGTCTCCTTCGCCAATTGGGCATGCGTGTCCTTCAGGGCGGCATCCTGCTGCGCCTTCTCATCAAGGCACAGCTTCTCCATGCGCTCCAGGTCGGCGGCGTTGGAGGCTTCCTTCTGCGTCAGGGCGTCGTTATAGGCGGCGCACAGCTGCACCAGCTACGTCTAATGGGCCGCCTCATGGTCCTTCTTCTCCGTCTGGAGAAGTTCCACTTCCTGACGCAGCCGACCGTCTTCACCATGCAAGGCATCACGCTCCGAGACGGCTTGGTCCAGTCGGCCTTGAAGGTCGCTAGTCCGCATCTCGGCCTCTTGGAGCCGGGCCAACAACGTGTTGTGTGCTTGCGCTTGGTTGTTGTGGAGATCCTACGGTGAAAATAAGAAAAACAAATCAAGAATAATCTTCGGCATGGAGGATTCCCAACCGGCCTGGTTCTCGCGGGCTACACCCAGTGGGTGCGCTTGCGCGCCCCCACTGAAAGAAAAAAGAAGAAGACAAGCCGCCGCAAGTAAGATTCGGCCCGGCTAACCCTCAGCCGGCCCGACTCTCGGGGGCTACACCAAGTGGGTGTGTTGGCGCTCCTCCACTGAAGCAAAGAAGAAGAAGAAAAATATCGACCGAAAGGTGCAAGAATTAAAACATACCGTGGTCCACTCCTCGAGGCGGTTCAGGTCTTCCCGGGCCACTAGGGCCGCTTGTGCCACCTCGTCATGGCTATGTGAATACGCCGCCACAAGCGCAGGGACCCTAGTCAGCATGGCGCCAGGAGGCAAGGTCGCGTGGCTTGCCCTTGCCGCGCTCCAGGACTCTATGGGCCGACTCCAGGAAAAGGGGCCGGCTCCGAAGGCGGACGGGCCACGACCGAATGCGACCATGGTGTCGTCTCCTGGCGGCGCGCTTCGGGTCGGCTCCCTCGATGCATCGGCCCGGTGACGCGCCTACAGACCCTCGGTCCACACGATCTTGTCCTTCAACACTAGGGCCGTCTCCGTGTTGGGTGGCGGGATCTCTGTTCCCGGCGCATCCATTGGTGCCTCCGGTGTGGTGTATGTTCTAGCGTCAGGCGCGTTGGGTGCAGTATCGAGATCCACCTGCGCGGCGGCAGGGCCTGGCCTGGTGGCCTTGGCGGTGTCGGACGCGCTTGCTCCGGCACGAGCTGGCTCAATGGTCTAGGCCCCCACAGTTACCCGCCATGCGGGATCATACTTCGTTTTGGACCGCCTCTCCTTGGTGTCTAGCTTCTGAGCAGGGACGGCTGCACGCTGGCCGAGTTGGTCCCGTTTTGCAGCTGCCTTTTGGGCCGCCTCCTCTGAGGGACGGTTCTCCTGCTTGATCAGCACCTTATTGGCGGCATCAGCCTCGGCCCAGGCGGCCTACTCTACAGCGGCGGCGTCATCCTCTTCCGCTGTCTGGGCATCCCTACTTGCCATAAATTTCTAAGGAGGGATTTTCTACCAAAGAATCAAACATGGGGGAAAAAGAGAAGAGAAACACGGTTACTTACCCGATAACAAAGGGAACCACCCGTCTCCCGACGACGACCGGGCCGACTCGCTGCTTCTTTGATCCGCCCCCGCGACCTCCAACTAGAGGCCCTGATGTGGTTCATTTGGAGGCTGGCTTGGCGGTAGCGGCCTGCTTGCCTTTGCGCCACGCCCCTTCGCCATCCGCGGCCAACTCACGGGCGTCTCGACGTTGCCGCGTCACGGGAGGGCTTGAGACCTCCTCTAGCTCTTCCAGGTCTTCCACGTCGACGGCACCATGCAAGGGAGGCGAGACCTCGTCATCGTCTGTCTAGTCAAGCAACCCAGACGTGAAAATTCACCGGCGAGTTCAGTTTCCTCTGACTCCGCTACCTCCTCCACCTGTTCGGAGGCGGATGGTTGAAGCTCCACCTCGTCCTCATCCTCGATCTCGATGGGGTCCGACACCTCCACGTCAGCAGCCGACATCTGGTAGACTTGCAGACGCTGGAATAGCTGAGGACGTAGCCGGCGTCCAGCGTTAGAAGCCGGATGGTATTCAAAGAAAAACAAGAAACACAATCAATGAAGAAGCATACCGTCGAAGCCAGATGGTTTGGGTTGTAAGGGGCCATGCCCCACTCCCATTCACCGCATTCATCCATGGAGGCAGGGGAGATCAAGTTCACCTGATGTGCTACCCTGCCGGCTCGCAGGGTCTTCGTCGAGAGGCAACATGGATCATGTCGGCCACCCATCTCGCAGATCAGGTCTGGCCAACACTGCAGAGGCAGTATCCGGTGTGTCACCATGGTGGCAAGCAAATCTTCGGTTAGAAGGCCTCAAGTCTTCAAAAGCTCGAGGTGAGCGCATATCTATTTCACCTCTGGGATGGGCTTCAGAAGTGAAATCTTCCAGTTCAGCTTCGCAATCGGCAGAGCGATGGCGAATGGAGGCATGCTGATGTAGTCGAGCAGGGTATTCACATTCTTCACATAGAAGCATCCCCTCTGCCACTTCTTCACCGAATCCTGGAGAGGAAGCTTCGAGAAGCCGGAGGCGGACCGGTGATGAGCGAGGGTGCTGCTGCAAGGGGTCATCTTCATGACGGTAGGAACATCGGTCAGGGCCGACTTCTGCTTGAAAAAAAAACAGCTTGCACCACGGGTCCAATCGGGGCTCAATCCCCACGAACCCCTCGCACAGGGTTACGGAGGCCGCCAACTTGAGGACGACATTTGGCGCAAGGTGGTGCTACTGTAGGCTGAAGTGCACCAAGAATCGCGAGAAGAAGTCGCTTGCGGGGAGCCCGAACCCGCGGAAGAAGTGCTCTTTGAAGACCACCAATTCACCTTCACGAGGGGTCGGAGATCCTTCAGCGTCAGGGAGGCCCAACGCGATGAGTTCCTCCGAGGGCCGCATACGGCGGTGGCGGAGCACGTCAATATGCCCATCGGTGACGTCGTTGCCTTCGCAGGTGCCCCGGGCTTTCGCCTTGTCGACGGCAGCTTGGGACATGGCGGAGCGACGACGAGAAGCTTTAAGGAATGCCCGAAGCCCCGGCGGCGAAGACGTGAACAATGTCTCTCTCTCTCTCTTGCTCTGGGAGGGAGGGGCGTTGGAGCAAAGCAGAATGGGGGCAAATGGCTCTTCGGCGCCCCCACTTGCCTATTTAAACCACAGAGGAGATCGTGGGGAGGGGATCCGGTGCGCACGATCCTCACCCACTCCGGATTGTGTGGGAGCTTTAATGCGCTCTGAAATACCAACCGTCGTAGCGCATCCACAAAGGATCCCCGCGTGCGGGCCGAGGGCGCGGCGTGGCGGGCCCCATGATGCAGGCCCAGTCCCATCATGCACATGGCTTGTCAGGGCACGGCGCCCAAAGCACGGCACATGGCACACTAGTGCTACGAACGAAGAAGCCGAGGCGTCCACCGGAAGCCAACCGGCTCCCGGCCCGATCGCCTCCCATACAACGGCTCTCAAGGACCGCAAGCCGGATACTCAAGCCTGAGAGGCCCTTCGCCTCGAGACGGCAGACCTCCCCTGCTTCGGGGACTACTGATGGGGGGATAACTTCGGGGTAGGATCATCAAGCCTACTCCTCTATACTTTGGTATAGAAAGGAGCAACAACATCGTCAACCACCGGCTCCTCCTGGCCGGCTACGAAGTACTTGCCGACTAGGAGCGTAGCCGTCTACTGTCTGGCCGGCTGGCCAAGCCGCTAGCCGACTGAAGGGCTCCTGTGGCATCAATCCCTAGGATGTGATGGGGGTCCTCGATTAAAGGTGAAGGTACGTTAGCATGGGTACGATGGAGAAGCGCAGGCATGGCTACAGTGGCGGCGGCTGTACCGCTGACCGACGTCGTCTCCGATCCTTTAACCATGCATAGTACCCCTGTGCCACAACCCACTCCATTACCTGGCTTGGCGTGGTTGCAGTGGATGCGGTTGTATCGGTGACCAGCGTCGGATCCCGCTAGACGGCGTCTGTCGGAACGCATGCATCCTGCATGGGGAGCACGCACCAATCCCATAGGCTAGCCGGTGGGTCCCATGGCCAGATGGGACCTTGCAGCCGGCGAGCCCCTCAAGCGACAAGACCAAACCTCAGCGGCCCCCCTGGCCGGCCTAAGACGCTGCCACCCGGGTCTCCCATAATGTACCCGATATCCATTTTGTAGGCCGGTGGGTTCGATTATGAAACCCCCCGCCCCCCTCCATGCAGAGGGTCGGCCATACTCGCACCCACACACATCACACAAGAGAGGTAGAACGCGAGCCGGCTGCTCCTTCTTCCTCCTCCGTCGAACAGCTCAAGGAGCATATTATAAAGACTTTGGTTCATCAACCACTCCGGCAGGACTAGGGGTATTATCTCCCATGAAGAGCCCCGAACCTGGGTACATCGTTGATACGTCCATTTTGCATCATGTTTTCATGTTGATACTTATCGCTTCTTTGGCTGTTATTTCACTTCACGGTACAATTTTTATGCCTTTTCTCTCTTATTTTGTAAGGTTTACATGAAGAGTGAGAATACCGGCAACTGGAATTCTGGCCTGAAAGTGGAGCAAAGTTGAGATACCTATTCTATGCAACTCCAAACGTCGTAAAAATCAACAAGGATTTTTTTCCTGATTTATCAAAAATACTGGGACGAAGAAGTGTCACAGGGGCACCAAGGGGTGCCCACAAGCCTGCACGATGCGGCCACCCCCCAGGCCGCGCCATGAGGGCTTGTGGGCAGCCCACTAGCCCACTTGCTCCCCTCTTTTGCTATATGGAGGGTTTCTTCCAGGAAAAAACCAGGGAGGAGCTTTTTTCATGTATTCGCCGCCGCCACGAGGCGGAACTTGAGCAAAACCAATCTAGAGCTCTGGGAGGACGATCCTGCCGGGGAAACTTCCCTCCCAGAGGGGGAAATCGTCGCCATCATCATCACCAACACTCATTTCATCGGAGGGGACTCGTCACCATCAACATCTTCATCAGCACCATCTCATCTCCAAACCCTATTTCATCACTTGTAACCAATCTCCGTCTCGCGACTCCGATTGGTCCTTGTAAGGTTTCTAGTAGTGTTGATTACTCTTTGTAGTTGATGCTAGTTGGATTATTTGGTGGAAGAGTTTATGTTCAGATCCTTGATGCTACTCATTACCTCTCTGGTCATGATCATGATTATGCTTTATGAGTAGTTACTTTTGTTCCTCAGGACATGGGATAAGTCATGCTAATAGTAGTCATGTGAATTTGGTATTCGTTCGACATTTTGATGTGTTGTATGTTGTTTTTCCTCTAGTAGTATTATCTGAACATCGACTACATAACACTTCACCATTATTTGGGCCTAGAGGAAGGCATTGGGAAGTAGTAAGTAGATGATGGGTTGCTAGAGTGACAGAAGCTTAAACCCTAGTTTAAGCGTTGCTTCGTAAGGGGCTGATTTGGATCCACTAGTTTAATGCTATGGTTAGACTTTGTCTTAGTTCTTCTTTCGTAGTTGCAAATGCTTGCAAGAGGGGTTAATCATAAGTGGGATGCTTGTCCAAGTAAGGGCAGTACCCAAGCGGCGGTCCACCCACATATCAAACTGTCAAAGTAACGAACGCGAATCATATGAACATGATGAAACTAGCATGACAGAAATTCCTGTGTGTCCTCGGGAGCATTTTCCTCCTATAAGACTTTGTCCAGGCTTGTCCCTTGCTACAAAAGGGATTGGGCCACTTTGCTACACCGTTGCTACTTTTGTTACTTGTTGATTTCTACGAATCATCTCACCACACAATCACTATACTTATTGGGTTCGACACTCTTACTTATTGAAAGGACTACGATTGATCCCCTATACTTGTGGGTCATCAAGACTCTTTTCTGGCGCCGTTGTCGGGGAGTGAAGCGCCTTTGGTAAGTGGAACTTGGTAAGGAAACATTCATATAGTGTGCTGAAATTTGTTGTCACTTGTCACTATGGATACTAATCCTTTGAGGGGCTTGTTCGGGGTATCTTCACCTCAAATGGAAGCACAAATAGTTTCTCCTCAACCTGCTGCACCTACTGAAAATATTTTCTTTGAATTTCCTTCGGGTATGCTTGAGAAACTGCTGGCTAATCCTTTTACAGGAGATGGAACATCACATCCAGACTTGCATCTAATCTATGTAGATGAAGTTTGTGGTTTATTTAAGCTTTCAGGTTTGCCCGAGGATGAGGTCAAGAAGAGGGTCTTTCCTTTATCTATGAAGGATAATACATTGACATGGTATAGGCTATGTGATGACACTGGATCATGGGACTACAATCGGTTGAAATTGGAATTTCATCAAAAGTTTTATCCTATGCATTTAGTACATCGTCATCGGAATTATATTTACAATTTTTGGCCTCGTGACAGAGAAAGCATTTCTCAAGCTTGGGGGAGGCTTAAATCAATGCTATATTCATCCCCAATCATGAGCTCTCGAGAGAAATTATCATTCACAACTTCTATGCTCGGCTTTCTCATGATGATCGCACCATGCCTGACACTTCTTGTACCGGTTCTTTTATGAAGAGAGATATTGACTTCAAATGGAATTTATTGGAGAGAATTAAACGCAACTCTCAAGATTGGGAGCTTGAAGAAGGTAAGGAGTCAGGTATGAATTTCACGTTTGATTGCGTTAAATCCTTTGTTGAGACAAATACCTTTAGTGATTTTCGCGCTAAGTATGGACTTGACTCTGAGAAAGTAGCTTCATTGTGTGAATCATTTGCTGCTCATATTGATCTCCCCAAAGAGAAGTGGTTTAAATATCATCCTCCTTTAGAAGTCAATGTAGTTAAACCCACTCCAGTTGAAGAGAAAGTCATTGCCTATAATGATCCTGTTGTTCCCAGTGCTTACATTGAGAAATCACCTTTCCCTGTTAGGATAAAGGATCATTCTAAAGCTTCAACTTTGATACATAGAGGCTATATTAGAACACCTACACCCCCTGAGAAAATTAGAGTTGAACCTAGCATTGCTATTATCAAAGATATTTTGTCCGACGATGTTGAGGGACATAATATTCACTTCTGTGAAGATGCTGCTAGAATTGCTAAACCTCACGCTAGAGACAAACATAGGCCTGTTGTTGGCATGCCTGTTGTTTCTGTTAAGATAGGAGATCATTGTTATCATGGCTTATGTGACGTGGGTGCTAGTGTTAGTGCAATACCTCTATCCTTATACGATGAAATCAAAGATGAGATTGCACCTGTTGAGATAGAGCATATTGATGTCACTATTCAGCTTGCCAATAGAGATACTATCTGCCTTGTGGGAATTGTTAGGGATGTTGAAGTCTTGTATGGTAAAATGAAGTATCCTGCTGATTTCCTCGTTCTTGCTACTGCACAAGATAGCTTTTGTCCCGTCATTTTTGGCAGACCTTTTCTCAATACCTTCAATGCTCATATTTATTGTGAGAAGCAAACTGTCACTGTTGGCTTTGAAGGTGTGTCACATGAGTTCAATTTCTCTAAGTTTGGTAGACAACCTCATGAAAAGGAGTTGCCTAGTAGGGATGAAACTATTGCCTTAGCCTCTATTGTCGTGCCTCGTACTGATCCCTTAGAGCAATACTTGCTTGAGCATGAAAATGATATGCATATGGATGAAAGGGATGAGATAGATAGAGTTGTCCTAGAACAATATCCTATCCTTAAGAATAATCTGCATGTTGAACTGCTTGGGGATCTACCCCCACCAAAGGGTGATCCTGTGTTCGAGCTTAATAAGTTGCCTGATACTCTTAAGTATGCCTATCTTGATGAAAAGGAGATACATCATGTTATTATTAGTGCTAGCCTCTCAGAGCATGAAGAAAAGAAGTTACTAAAAACTCTGAGAAAGCACCGTGCTGCTATTGGATATACTCTTGATGATCTTAGGGGCATTAGTCCTACTCTATGCCAGCACAAGATTAAAACTGATCCTGATTTCAAACCAGTTGCTGATCATTAAAGGAGATTAAATCCTACGATGAAAGAAGTAGTATGAAAAGAAATACTAAAGCTCCTGGAAGCAGGTACTATCTATCCTGTTGCTCATAGCGATTGGGTGAGTCCGGTGCATTGTGTCCCTAAGAAGGGAGGCATTACCATTGTCCCTAATGATAAGGATGAGTTGATCCCACACAGGATTATTACTGGCTATAGGATGGTGATCGATTTTAGGAAACTGAATAAAGCCACTAGGAAAGATCATTACCCTTTGCCTTTTATCGACCAAATGCTAGAAAGGCTCTCCAAACACACACACTTCTCCTTTCTAGACGGTTATTCTGGTTTCTCCCAAATACCAGTTGCACAATCTGACCAGGAGAAAACCACTTTCACCTGCCCTTTCGGTACATTTGCCTATAGACGTATGCCTTTTGGCTTATGTAATGCACCTGCCACCTTTCAAAGATGTATGATGGCTACATTCTGTGACTTTTGTGAAAAGATTGTCGAGGATTTCATGGATGACTTCTCCGTTAAGGGGTCTTCCTTTGATGATTTCCTCAGCAACCTTGATCGAGTCTTGCAGAGATGTAAAGAAACCAATCTTGTCTTGAATTGGGAGAAGTGCCACTTTATGGTTAATGAAGGCATCGTCTTAGGACATAAAATTTCTGAAAGAGGTATTGAAGTCGATAAGGCTAAGGTTGATGGAATCGAGAAAATGCCATACCCCACAGATATCAAAGGGATAAGAAGTTTCCTTGGTCATGTTGGTTTCTATAGAAGGTTCATCAAAGACTTCTCTAAGATTTCTAGGCCTCTTACCAATCTCTTGCAAAAGGATATTCCTTTTGTCTTTGACGATGATTGTGAGGAAGCCTTCGAAGTACTTAAGAGGGCTTTGATAACTACACCTATTGTTCAACCACCTGATTGGAACTTACCTTTTGAGATCATGTGTGACACTAGTGATTATGCTGTTGGTGCTGTTCTAGGGCAAAGAGTTGATAAGAAGTTGAATGTTATTCACTACGCTAGTAAAACTCTAGACAGTGCCTAGAGAAACTATGCTACTATGGAGAAGGAATTTTTAGCAGTCGTGTTTGCATGTGAAAAGTTCAGGTCTTCCATAGTTGATTTCAAAGTCACTATTCACACTGATCACGCTGCTATTAAGTACCTCATGGAGAAGAAGGATGCTAAATCTAGACTTATTAGATGGGTTCTCTTGCTACAAGAATTTGATTTGCACGTTGTCGACAGAAAGGGTGTTGATAACCCAGTAGCAGATAACTTGTCTAGGTTGGAGAATGTTCTTGATGACCCACAACCTATTGATGATAGCTTTCCCGATGAGCAACTGAATGTCATCAATGCTACACATAATGCACCGTGGTATGCTGATTATGCAAACTATATCGTTGCCAAATATATACCACCTAGTTTCACGTACCAACAAAAGAAGAAATTCTTCTTTGACTTGAGACACTACTTTTGGGATGATCCTCGCCTTTATAAGGAAGGAGTAGATGGTGTTATTAGACGTTGTGTGCCTGAACATGAACAGGGACAAATCCTATAGAAGTGTCACTCCGAGGCCTACGGAGGACACCATGCGGGAGATAGAACTGCACACAAGGTATTGCAATCAGGTTTCTATTGGCCAACTCTCTTCAAGGATGCCCGTAAGTTTGTCTTGTCTTGTGACGAATGTCAAAGAATAGGTAATATTAGCAAATGTCAGGAAATGCCTATGAACTATTCACTTGTCATTGAACCATTTGATGTGTGGGGCTTTGATTATATGGGACCTTTTCCAAAATCCAACGGGTATACGCATATCTTAGTTGCTGTTGATTACGTCACTAAGTGGGTAGAAGCTATCCCCACTAGTAGTGCTGATCACAACCCCTCTATCAAGATGTTGAAAGAAGTTATCTTCCCTAGATTTGGAGTCCCTAGATATCTAATGACCGACGGTGGTTCACACTTCATTCATGGTGCTTTCCGTAAAACGCTCTCTAAGTACGATGTCAACCATAGAATTGCGTCTCCCTATCACCCTCAGTCCAGTGGTCAAGTAGAGCTAAGTAGTAGAGAGATTAAACTGATTCTGCAAAAGATTGTCAACAGGTCTAGAAAGAATTGGTCTAAGAAGCTCGATGATGCACTGTGGGCTTATAGAACTGCCTATAAGAATCCCATGGGCATGTCTCCGTGAAAAATGGTGTATGGGAAAGCATGTCACTTACCTCTTGAGCTAGAGCATAAAGCTTATTGGGCAATCAAAGAGCTCAACTTTGATTTCAAACTTGCCGGTGAGAAGAGGTTATTTGACATTAGTTCACTTGATGAGTGGAGAACTCAGGCATATGAGAATGCCAAGCTGTTCAAAGAGAAGGTTAAGAGGTGGCATGATAAGAGGATACAAAATCATGAGTTCAATGTAGGTGATTATGTCTTGCTATATAACTCTCGTTTAAGGTTCTTTGCAGGCAAGCTTCTATCTAAATGGGAAGGCCCCTATGTTGTTGAGGAAGTATATCATTCCGGTGCTATCAAGATCAACAACACGGAAGGTAATTATCCGAGAGTTGTAAATGGGCAGAGAATCAAGCATTATATCTCAGGTACTCCCATAAATGTTGAAAGCAATATCATCAATACCATAACTCCGGAAGAATACCTAAGGGATATTTATCAACCTGTTTTAGACTCTGAAAACGAAGAGGTATGTGGTTCGGTAAGAAAACAGAGTCCAAAACTTTTCCAGTAGGAAATTTTCTCCGTTTTGGAATATTTGAAAAAATACAAAAATTGGAAGTAGTCTGGAAAGTGCGCGAGGAGGCGACAAGCCTGCACGGTGCGGGCCCACCCCCTGGCTGCGACGTGAGGGCTTGTGGCCACCTCGTGCGCCTTCTAGACTCTGCTTTCATGTAGGGTACTCCTTCTGGTCTAGAAAAAATCATTATATATACTTCCGTTTGGTCTGACCCCTGCATCACGCAGATTTCCTCTGTTTTTTGTTTTGAGCCTGTTTGTGTTGCAGATCTAGATCACTACGACTTCCCCAAAAGCTCCGAAGGACAAGATCTTCGAGAAGGTCATCAATCCCTACCTCACGAAAGTGCTGCAACACCCTCAATCTATCGAGATGCGTGAGGGGATGTTGCACATCCGTGATGTTGAGGGGCCTAAGAAGACTGGAAGCATGGAGACGAGGCTCGAAGCAATGGAGCAACAAGTCTTCAAGTGCCAAGGGATGGTGGAGCGTGGACTCAACGCCAACCACATGATGATCACGTAGTTCACCAACAAGGACAGGGTTGATGCCAATGACATTGGTAAGCACCTCTCCAGGCTCTATGATAGGGTTGATCAACTCCAGGGCCAGATCTATGACCTGCAGAACCAAAACTGTGAGTATGAGTATAGATTTAAATCAATAAGGTTGGCTGCAGATTTGAGGATTCCGGAGACTCGTTCATCTTTCCATGGTGGAGCACCTATGCCTTGGAAGACGGAGGATCAAACTCATGTTGCAACAACTCCACCATCACCACCAAAGGAAGACAACTAAGCATTGGTATGGGCAATCGCCTTGGTTTTGCCAAGCTTGGGGGAGTTGCCCCGGTATCGTATCACCCTCACATCTTTTGCCTTTACCTTTGTTTTAGTTTTCCTTTTCAGTTTTCTCTTTCTCTAGTAGTTTAAAAGTCTTAGTGTTTTAATTTCGAGTTTTGCTTTGTGTCACCCCCGATGTATTCTTGCTCATGAGCCTTATAATAAAGAGTGTCTTAGTTGAAGGGCTTTGCCTCTTGCCATGATCAAAAGAGTGAGAATAGAACAAAAGCATGAAGGATCATGTAATGATCTTATGGGAAGTGATGGCTTCACATATAAAAAGAATGAGGATTCAAACTTGTTGAGGATAGGCAAACGTAGACCTTGGTCATTGTTGAAATTAATAGGAAGTGATAAAGAAGGAGAGGTTCACATATAAATATATCATCTCTGACACCATCTATGATTGTGAACACTCACTAAACTATTACATGCCTAGAAGTAGATGTTGGACAAGGAAGACAACATAATGAATTGTGTTTGCTTGGCTCCGAACAATGTTATATGATTAGAGATCCCTTAGCATGTGACGATTCTTTCCACCTCATATTAGCCAAAACTCCCGCACCAAGTAGAGATACTACTTGTGCATCCATAAACCATCAACCCAGTTTTGCCATGTGAGTCCACCATACCAACCTATGGATTGAATAAGATCCCTCAAGTAAGTTGTCATCGGTGCAAGGAATAAAAATTGCTCTCTAATATGTATGATCTATTAGTGTGTGGAAAATAAGCTTTGTACGAACCTGTGATGAGGAAGACATAAAAGCGACAGACTGCATAATAAAGTTCTTTATCACAGGAGGCAATATAAAGTGACGTTCCTCCGCACTAAGAGGACACGCATACAAACCTCAAAAGCGCATGACAACCTCTGCTTCCCTCTGCAAAGGGCCTATCTTGTACCTTTACTTTTTGCCCCTGAAAGAGTCATGGTGATCTTCACCAATTCCTTATTTCGCCTTTATCTTGGCTAACGTCATATGCTTGGGAAAGATCTATATTCATATGTCAACTTGGAGGTAAGTACTCATGAATTATTATTGTTGACATCACCCTTGAGGTAAGCAGTTGGGAGGCAAAACTATAAGCCCCTATCTTTCTCTGTGTCCAACTGAAACTTTGATCTCTTGAGTACCACGTGAGTTGTAGCAATTGTAGAGAATGAAAGAATGATTGACTATGTGGATTTGCTTTACAAGCTCTTATTTGACTCTTTCCGATGTTGTGATAAATTGCAATTGCTTCAATGACTAAAGGCTATCGGTTGTTACTTCTCGTAAGGTTCTTGATTCATGCTTTACTTTGTGAAGGACTTAACACTTTAGCATGACGGAGCGGCGGCGATAAGCTTTAAGGAATGTGCGAAGCCTCGGCGGCGAAGACGTGAACAATGTCTCTCTCTCTCTCTCTTGCTCTAGGAGGGAGGGGGCGGTGGAGCAAAGCAGAATGGGGGCAAATGGCTCTTCGGCGCCCCCACTTGCCTATTTAAACCATAGAGGAGATCGTGGGGAGGGGATCCGGTGCGCACGATCCTCACCCACTCCGGATTGTGTGGGAGCTTTAATGCGCTCCCAAATACCAACCGTCGCAGCACATTCACAAAGGATCCCCGCATGCGGGCCGAGGGCGCGGCGTGGCGGGCCCCATGACGCAGGCCCAATCCCATCATGCACGTGGCTTGTTAGGGTGTGGCGCCCAAAGCCCGACACATGGCGCACTAGTGCTACGAACGAAGAAGCCGAGGCGTCCACCGGAAGCCAACCGGCTCCCGGCCCGATTGCCTCCCATACAACGGCTCTCAAGGACCGTAAGCCGGATACTCAAGCCGGCAAGGCCCTTCGCCTCGAGACGGCAGTCCTCCCCTGCTTCGGGGACTACTGATGGGGGGATAACTCCGGGGTAGGCTCATCAAGCCTAGTCCTCTATACTTTGGTATAGAAAGGAGCGACAACATCCTCAACCGCCGGCTCCTCCTGGCCGGCTACGAAGTACTTGCCGACTAGGAGCGTAGCCGTCTACTGTCTGGCCGGCTGGCCAAGCCGCCAGCCGGCTGAAGGGCTCCTGTGGCATCAATCCCTAGGATGTGATGGGGGTCCTCGATTAAAGGTGAAGGTACCTCAGCATGGGTACGATGGAGAAGCGCACGCATGGCTACAGTGGCGGTGGCTGTACCGCTGACCGACGCCGGCTCCGATCCTTTAACCATGCACAGTACCCGCGTGCCACAACCTACTCCATTACCTGGCGTGGCGTGGCTGCACTGGATGCGGCTGTATCGCTGACCAGCGTTGGATCCCGCTAGATGACGTCCATCGTAACGCTCGCACCCTGCATGGGGAGCACGCACCAATCCCATGGGCTAGCCAGTGGGTCCCATGGCCAGATGGGACCTTGCAGCCGGCGGGCCCCTCAAGTGACAAGACCAAACCTCAGCGGGCCCCTTGGCCGGCCTGAGACGCTGCCACCCGGGTCCCCCATAATGTACCTGATATCCATTTCGTAGGCCGGTGGGTTCGACTATGAAACCCCCGCCCCCCTCCATGCAGAGGGTCGCCCATTCTCGCACCCACACACATCACACAAGAGAGGTAGAATGCGAGCGGGCTGCTCCTTCTTCCTCCTCCATTGAACAGCTCAAGGAGCATACCGTAAACACTTTGGTTCATCAACCACTCAGGCAGGACTAGGGGTATTATCTCCCATGAAGAGCCCCGAACCTGGGTACATCGTTGATACGTCCATTTTGCATCATGTTTTCATGTTGATATTTATCGCTTCTTTGGCTGTTATTTCACTTCACGGTACAATTCTTATGCCTTTTCTCTCTTATTTTGCAAGGTTTACATGAAGAGGGAGAATACCAGCAACGGAATTCTGGCCTGAAAGTGGAGCAAAGTTGAGATACCTATTCTGTGCAACTCCAAACACCGTAAAAATCAACAAGGATTTTTTTCCCGATTTATCAAGAATACTGGGCCGAAGAAGTGCCAGAGGGGCACCAGGGGGTGCCCACAAGCCTGCACGGCGCAGCCACCCCCAGGCCGCGCCATGAGGGCTTGTGGGCAGCCCACTGGCACACTTGCTCCCTTCTATTGCTATATGGAGGGTTTCGTACAGGAAAAAACCAGGGAGGAGCTTTTTCGTGTATTCGCCGCCGTCACGAGGCGGAACTTGAGCATAACCAATCTAGAGCTCCGGCAGGACGATCCTGCCGGGGAAATCTCCCTCCCGGAGGGGGAAATCGTTGCCATCGTCATCACCAACACTCCTCTCATCGGAGGGGACTCATCACCATCAACATATTCATTAGCACCATCTCATCTCCAAACCCTACTTCATCACTTGTAACCAATCTCCGTCTCACGACTCCGATTGGTACTTGTAAGGTTGCTAGTAGTGTACATTACTCTTTGTAGTTGATGCTAGTTGGATTATTTGGTGGAAGAGTTTATGTTCAGATCCTTGATGCTACTCATTACCTCTCTTGTCATGAATATGATTATGCTTTGTGAGTAGTTACTTTTGTTCCTCAGGACATGGGATAAGTCATGCTAATAGTAGTCATGTGAATTTGGTATTCGTTCGATATTTTGATGTGTTGTATGTTGTTTTTCCTCTAGTGGTGTTATGTGAACGTCGACTACATAACACTTCACCATTATTTGGGCCTAGAGGAAGGCATTGGGAAGTAGTAAGTAGATGATGGGTTGCTAGAGTGACACAAGCTTAAACCCTAGTTTATGCGTTGCTTCGTAAGGGGCTGATTTGGATCCACTAGTTTAATGCTATGGTTAGACTTTGTCTTAATTCTTCTTTCGTAGTTGCGGATGCTTGCAAGAGGGGTTAATCATAAGTGGGATGCTTGTCCAAGTAAGGGCAGTACCGAAGCGTCGGTCCACCCACATATCAAACTATCAAAGTAATGAACGCGAATCATATGAACATGATGAAACTAGCATGACAAAAATTCCCGTGTGTCCTCGGGAGCTTTTTTCCTCCTATAAGACTTTGTCCAGGCTTGTCCCTTGCTACAAAAGGGATTGGGCCACTTTGCTGCACCGTAGCTACTTTTGTTACTTGTTGCTTGCTACGAATTATCTCACCACACAATCACTTGTTACCGACAATTTCAGTGCCTGCAGATTTTACCTTGCTAAAAATGACTTGTCAGATCTTTCTCCTCCTCGTTGGGTTCGACACTCTTACTTATCGAAAGGACTACGATTGATCCCCTATACGTGTGGGTCATCAATCGTGCATCTTGCATTGCTAGTTACCAATCCCGTTCCCGGAGCCCGCAGGTATCCTTTCGGTCTCAACTACCCTCGGTAAGCCTACCTATGCCATCTGTCACGAGAAAATGATGACAGGGTGGATTCCCGCATGAATGTGAAAAGGCATGGACGGGTATTCTGGGCCCTTGCCACACATCCTCAAGACGGGACGACGGGACCACATATTGTGGGTTGCTGATCATCGACGCAATGTTAATTAAAATGCTAATGAGATTTGGGTATTTGATCTGAGTTGGTCGGGAGACCTTTTCGCACTAACCTTCATGTGGGAGAACTTATGGGTACTCGACGTCGTGGTATCAATCGAAGCTCTTCATACGTCAACAATGTAGCAGCGCATGCCCAAGTGGTTTTGCATAAGCATCATTCTTGTATAAGAGGTGCGAGGAATGACCTCAACCGTCCTTGCACCATGCAAGAGCGCAAAGGGTGATGGGTCCATGATCCCTGCGCCTAGGATTTAAACCGGCGGGCTGGCGTCTTTGTTGAGCCTAGGTAGGGCTGCGACGTGTTGATGTTCCGAGCCCGGGCATGACCCAGGAAAGTGTGTCCGACCATAGTTTATCAAGCGTGTGGGGTACTGTGGTGCACCCCTGTATGGATGAAAATTAACTATTCCAATAGCCATGTCCACAGTTACAGGACGACTTGGAGTTGTGCTCTGATCTTATACAACTTCAACAATTACTTAACTAGAATGTTTTCTCTGGGATTGCCTTCTCGCAGGGAGTCGAGGAGGAATCTCTAGGCGTGATGTTAATTAATATTGTTGCAGCAACATGACTATTTAATTGTGTTACTTGCTCTACTCTCGTCTATTGCTGCAAGACCCCTGAAGATGATAGTCTTCGATAGGACTAGTCCCTCCTCTCTATTCTCGCCTTGTTGCAGTCAGTCCACATATAACCCCATTCTATGATACTGATGCATTCTTAGCATCCTTTTGATGTCAGTCTTGCGAGTACTTTGGATCAGTACTCACCGTTACTTTGCTCCCTCTTTTCCCATTGATACGACTGTTGCGACCAGATGATGGAGCCCAGGAGATGGTGTATCCCACCGACAATGTCTACTACCCCTCCGGTGCCTACTACTACGTGGAGGCCACTGACGACTAGCAGTAGTTTAGGAGGTTCCCACGTAGGAGGCCTCGCCTCGTTCGATTGATGTATCTTTTGTGCTAGCCTTCTCTAAGGTATTTCCATGTTGTATGTATGTACACAGATATTTTTTGCTTCCGGTGACTTGTGTGTTTCTTGAGCTTCTCTATTCTAGCCCTCGAGGCACGTGGCTTGTAATATGAAGCCTGTATGTTTTTATTTGTGTCTAGAGTTGTATTGTGATATCTTCCCGTGATTCCTTGAGCTTGGTCGTACGCATTTGCATGTATGATTAGCGTACGATCAAATCGAGGGTGTCACAACTCATCTTGCCGCCAGCTCAAATAGTGGGTGCGTGAAGTTAACGCCATGGAGCCAGCGGCAGAGTCTCGAAAACCGCTCGAATGGTCCCGCACGCCTATCATCTTTGAGGAAGAGGATCACCATGATCGCATTACTGAGGTCAGGTGTCTGCCGCTGTTGGTTTCTCCAGCAGTATGCAAGCTCAGAGTTAGTAAGATGCTAGTTGACCGCGGGGCGGGGTTGAACCTGATTTCCCCTGAGGTGGTCTAGATGCTATAAATCCTTGACAACGAGCTCAAGCCTACAGGTTCATTCCAAGGAGTCAACCCCGGTAGAGGCTAGCCCAAAGGGAAGATAACTTTGCCTGTCACATATGGCGGAGATTTCAACTACCGGACTGAGAAGGTCATATCTGACGTGGTCGAACTCTGCCTATTGTACAATGGAATTCTTGGTCGCCCAACCTTGGAAAAATTCATGGCAGCATCCCACTATGCTTACAACATTCTCAAGATGCCAGACCACATGGAAGTAATCTCCATCCCGTCCGACAATAAGGATACAGTCATTTGCGTAGACTAGATGTATCGAGATGCGGTAGCACCTGAATCCGCGGAACGACCTGCTCCTGCCAGAAGCCAAATGAAGGAAAAGAAGTCTAGAGGGAATAATGGCAAGGACTACAGGAAGCGCAACTCTGTGGAGGGCGCTCCACCTGTTGATGACCTTCCGGAAAGTTCCACTAGCAGGAAATCCAAGGTTTCATACCCTCTGACAATGAAGGTCTTGGCAAGGGAGGATGGCTTTGACGGTACGTTCACCATCAGCGCCACCCTTAATGACAAATAGGAAAGTGCGCTCGTTGCCTATCTATGGGCGCATGTCGATGTGTTTGCCTGGCAACCTTCTGACATCCCCGGTGTTCCTAGAGAGGAAATTGAGCAACACCTTGTTGTCTGCCCTCATGCCAGACCCGTCAAGCAGAAGGTTAGGAAACAAGCCTTGCAGAGACAACAATTCATTGCCGAAGAGATCAAGAATCTAGAAGCAGCTGGTCTGGTCCGAGGAATATTGCATCAAACGTGGTTAGCTAACTCGGTGGTGGTGTGCAAGGCAATTGGGAAATGGAGGCTTTGCATTGATTTCACTGACCTAAACAAAGCATGCCCGAAGGACCCATTTCCCTTGCCGTGAATTGATCATATAGTTGATGCCACTTCTGGATGCGATCGACTTTCCTTCCTGGATGCATATTCCAGATACCATCAGATATTCATGGCCAAAGAGGATGAGGAAAGACCGCGTTCATAACTCCATGCGGCACGCACTGCTTTGTACGAATTTCCTTCGGGTTAAAGAGCGTCGGTTCTACCTTTGCCAGGGTCGTGCAGATTGGATTTGGACTCCAATTGCACAGAAATATGGAAGCTTATATGGATGACATAGTGGTCAAGACCAGAGATGAAGTGTGACATCCCCGGATCAGGCTACAATAACCCCTGTAGTTAAGCTAAAGTAATCTCATGCTAATGCTACCATGTCATCAAATTAACTAAGCCCAATTGCTACTTGATAAAAATCAAAGGCATTTTCAAATTTAGAAATAAAGTCAAATTGCTATTTCTTCAAACATTTAAAACAAAAATGTTCCTAATGTTGCAAATAATCCATAGTTAATTATGGTGGAGTACTCAAAATGTTATAAAGTATTTTTGTGGCCCTAAACCATTTGTAAGAGAGAACAAAACAATTAAATAATTATCTTTCGAATTATAAAAAATCCAAATAGTTTCTTTTGCCCCCAAATATTTTTATGAAACTGTCTATTATTGCTTTTGTAATAATGGGCAAGTTCCCCAATTTTTTTCTTATTACACACGATACTTAATATTGCAAAGCAGTAGATTTTAATAAAAAAGAATGTTCTATTAAAAAAGGGGAAAAAGCCCCCTCGCCGTGGGCCTTGGCCCATCTTCTCCCTCCCACGTGGCCCAACCTACCCCCCCGTCTCCCTCCTCTCGCTATAGTGGCTGGGGAAGGGGATGGCTGCCACGATGACCGCGGGCCACGCGTCGGCCATCGCAGGTGGCCCCTGCACGCGCCGCTTTTTTTGCTATTACCACTACCCTGTTGTGTGTTGTTGCTCCTAGCTGCTAGTACCGTTGGGATATTGTTGCCGCTGGCCATTGCTTGTCGCTGTTGATGCTCACTACTACTGCTCGCTGTTGTTTTCTTTCCGTTGCGCCCGAAGCCTATTGCTGCTGTCTGCTTGCCGCTACTTCGGAAGTCTATTGCTACTGGCACAACTATGGCCATGGCCATGTATGTGTGCCTCGTGTGTGCAACATGCGTGTATGGTTGGGCCAATTTGATTAAGGTTGTGATTAGGTTAGGACTAATTATAATTTAGGTTTGTGGATTAATTAACACTAATTTAGTCTATGCCAAGTGGCCCCATGTGTTTAGTTAGACTAATTATTAAATTTATGTGTCTTGACTTGTCAAAGTTTGAATGGTTAACTTTGATTAGACTACTGACTGGACCCTGGTCCCGCTGTCATACACATGGCTAGCCCCTTCTAGATGTAGAAGTATTATGCCTATTAATAATTAAAAGAATACATAGAAGAGATTCTGGCAATCATTAAAACTATAAAATTAATATAAAATGATTTGTAGCTCGGACGATAATAATTTATATATGAAAAATGATAAAAAAAGGGTACAACAAATCCGAATATGCCTTCCACACACCTGTCGCACCCCCTAACATAACGAACATGGACATTTTGCATCAGGATTATATATCCGAAAAATACTTGGAGCCGGGAATATATCGTTAGATATTTTCCCTCTTCTTTTAAAATGCTTAGGGATGCATTAGAGCATGTCACCCACACATCTTGTCATTCCATTGCATTTGTGTTGCATTTGATTGCTTCGTTATTTACTTATTTTTTCCCTTTGTTACTTTTTTCCCCGTAGACCTCGATACTGCGATAGACCTCGCGACCTATGTTGATTTGGCGATCGCCTACTTCACCGTCGAGGATCTGTATTTGTCTGCAAAGCAACAAGGCAAGCAAACCCCCCTTGATCATTCCTATATCGCCTATTTCTTTCTCGCTCATGCTTGCATTAGATTTGGCTAACGTTGTAGTTAGCTCCTATATCTGATGCATAGCCTATTTTGATGAACGTCTACCTTACTGTATCACACTTTGAACTGCTTAGTATAGGTGGAGCAGTGATCCCCTTTGGCCATTAGTCCAATTGCCCCTGCTTTTTCATCAAGCCTAGATCATTTGATCGATGAGCCAAGACCCATAATAGCACTCACACTCCCCCCCCCCTTAGTTGTACGACACTATAGAGCTACTATCGAGTACCGAGAGTGACACCTTGATATGTACTCCTGATGTTAGCTTTGTAGTGTAGTTGACCAGCGGTGGTTCTCAAAGGGTGATTCCTCCTTCACCACCTCCGATAAACGACTCTATCGTACAACCCATCAAGCGTGGACCATCAAGGGTGATTCCTCCTTGGCCACCTTGATGGTTATATCGTTCGGAATCCATCGAGGGTGATAACTCGGATCCCTTTGATGTTACAGCCGCACAGCTACCTGACCTTGTTACTGGGAACTTGATGAATGGTGTGTTGCGGGTGGATTCCCGCGCGGATGTGATGATGAGTTCATTAAAATGGTAATGGATTCGGGTATTTGATCTGAGTTGGTCGGGAGACTTTTTTCGCACTAACCTTCACGTGGGAGAAGTTATGTATACTCGACGTCGTGGTATCAGCCGAAGCTCTTCAAACGTCAGCAATGGAGCGGCGCACGCCCAAGTGGTATGGATAAGCATCGTTCTTGTATAAGAGGTGGCATGACTAATATCGGCTGCCCTCGCAACATGCAGGAGCGCAATGGGTGTTGGGCTCATGAACCCTACGCGTTTTGGATTTATATCGGTGGGCTAGCCTCTCTTTTGAGCTTAGGTAGGGCTGCGACGTGTTGATTTTCCTAGGCCGGGCATGACCCAGGAAAGTGTGTGCGGCCAGAGTTTATCAAGCATGTTGGGTACTGTGGTGCACCCCTGCAGGTATGAAATTAACTATTTGAATAGTTGTGTCCATGGTTAAAGGACGATTTGGAGTTGTGCCCCGATCTTATACAACTACAACTGTTACTTAACTGGAATGATTTGCTCCTGGATACTTTCCTCGCATGGAGTCAAGGAACAATCTCTAGGCGTGACCTTAACTAATATTGCTGCAACAATATGACTATATATTTGTTATGCTTGCTCTACTCTCGTCTATTGCTGCAAGACGCTGAAGAAGCTAGTCTGTGATAGGACTAGTCCCCTCTCTCTATTCTCGCATTGCTGCAATCAGCCCACATATAACCCCTTTCCTTTGATACTACTGCATACTTAGCATAGTTCTGATGTCAGTCTTGGGAGTACTTTGGATGAATATTCACCATTCCTTTGCTCCCATTTTTCCCTCCATACGATTGTTGTGACAGATGATGGATCCCAGGAGATGGTGTATCCCACCGATGATGTCGGCTACCCCGACGGTGCCGACCGCTACATGGAGGCCGCTGACGACCACGAGTAGTTTAGGAGGTTCCTAGGCAGGAGGCTTCGCCTCGTTCGATCGATGTATAATTTGTGCTAGACTTCTCTAAGGCATTCTCCTTGTTTTATGTCTGTACTCAGATATTTGTTGCTTCCGCTGACTCTGTGTTTATTGAGCTTTTGTATTCTAGCCCTCGAAGCCCCTGGCTTGTAATTATGAAGATTGTATGTTTTTATTTATGTCTAGAGTTGTGTTGTGATATCTTCCTATGAGTCCTTGAGCTTAGTCATACACATTTGCGTGTATAATTAGCGTACGATCAAATTGAGGGTGTCACACGAAGCTACCCTTGTGCAAGACCTAGAAGAGGCCTTTGGGAACCTGTGCAAGATTAACCTGAATCTCAACCCTGAGAACTGTGTGTTTGGCATTCCGTCTGGCAAGCTACTTGTGTTCTTCGTGTCTCAACGAGGAATACAATCCAATCCCGACATGATAAAGGCCATCGAGAAGATACAAGCAGCCAAGACAGTCAAGGACGTGAGGCATCTGACCGGATGCGTTGCCGCGTTGAGTAGATTCATCTCCAAATGTGCTAAACGCGCTTTGCCCTTCTTCAAAATACTGAAGAAGGCTCGCCCGATGAAGTGGACCCCGGAAGAAGACTGTAACACCCCAAATATTTAGCCATGATTTTATTTCTTTAAAATTTAACCAGGATTAATTAAAATTTTATTTTTGGGTTTTATGCTGATTTCAGATCCCTTCTTTTATTTGTATTATAAAAATGTCTTCTCGAAGTAAGAGCTTTTGAAAAAATATATGTTATGACCTGAGTGCCGGCCTCAAATATTTTCCCTTCATTGCCAAATCCATTGAAGGCCTTTTTATAAATATATTTTTGTAAGTTTCATTTATTGAAAATTGTCTTTTAATTAATCTAAGTGCCCATTTTAAACTACCACCATTCGTTAACTTCTTTTCAAAATTCCACAAAATTTTTTATATGACCTATGATGCCCGTGGATCAATTTATGCAAAAAAAACTAGCCAAGTGTTTTGGAAAAAATGAGCTCATTATCTTCTTTTCTATTCTGGTCCAATTTGGTGTTTTGTACTACAACCCCTTGATATACTATTTCAAAAATTCTACAAAAATTTAGAGTTGTCAAGGAGTTCACATAAATCACTTTTATGCAAAAACCCACTTTGGTCTTTTAAATATTTTGAGCACCCCAACCCTTTGTTTGTTTTGGACCATATTTGCAATTTGTACTACAACCATGTTTTATTTTTTCCTTAATTCCTTGAGATTATTACTGCCCATAGAGGACCCTACCAAACACTTAAGTCGAGGATTTCAGCCCCATTGACATAGTTTGAGACCATGTTTTAGCATCATTTTGTTTTTGTCCAGAAGTGCACTTTTGCAAAATTTGCACTAGGAAGTTTCTGTTTTCCCAAGCTAACCCTACCATCAGTCTTAGCATCTAAAGAGACCCCAACCTAGGAAATTTGGTGGCTAGCAAGACCACCTAGAGGCCCATGGTATTTTGCCAAACACTTAGGGTGCATGACCTGAATTGGCATAGTTCTATGTCTGCATTGGGAACTTGGCTCCATGGCCATACCTGCATGTATACCAGCCTCCCCTATGCCATTAACCTAGACCTGTCAAGTTGTGGTTGAAACCAAGCTCTCTAGGAACCACTAGCATTTTGTCGAACACTCGGCAGGCATGTCTAGAGCGTGGCAAGAGCACGCGTTTTGCACGTGTCGCAGAGGAGCCGCCGCGCCCACCTGCACTCCTCCAGTGACCCCCCGCCCCCCCACACACACAGTGGTAGCCTGTAACCCCTCCTTGCCAGCACTGCTGACCCCCCTCATTCCGCGCCCGAGCCACTACCAGCATGCTGGCCGCCGACGCCAGCAGCACCTGCCGCGGCGGTCGCAACACCGGTCGAGCCACGGCTGCGCGCCAGCTGCTCTTTGAACAACTCGAGCTCATCCACAAGCTCGTCCGCTAGCGCCTGGTCCCTGCAAGCCAGCCGCCACGCCTCCCTGCGGCTATAGAGATGGTCGGCCGGCAATCTTATCGCCACCACCTCGGAACCGAACTCGTCAGCCTATAAAACACCCTCCATCGCAACCCATTGCCTCCAGGGACAACCACCGCACTCTCCTAGAACCTCTAGCGCAGCTAATTTTGCTAAAGGTAGCTTCTTCCTCACCTACGGTCACAATACGACCGCCGCCCCTTCGGTTTAAATTCGCATCCAGCTATGCTTCTACATCGCTGTTCTTCCCCGGAATGGAGCTACGCGAGCACCACGAGCCTTTCCCCCTCTCTAAGTAGCTCCATATGAGCCGTAGTCAGCGCCCCTTGCAAGCTCGCGCCATCATCCGCCGGCCTCGTAGCCACCATAACTTCTAGGCTCTCCGGCGACCAAGCCGCACCTCCACGGAATCGCCTTGGAGCCCTGAGTATGCTAGTGCTCTCAGCTTCAGAAATGGTGGCCCCTATCACCGGCGAGCGTCGTCGGAGGCCTCACCTCCACTCGGCCAGAGGAGGGAGACGACTGGTTTGACCAGTGTCAAACCTGCCACCGGGCCCCACGTGTCAGCGACACAGCCGAGCCGTAGCTCACTTAAGTGGGGATGTATTCGGGCAGAGTATGTTTTCCTCCTCGCGTAAGCGAATTCACGTCTAGATCGTTTTATTTTCTGATTTAATTAAAAATAGATTCTTTGATAAAAGCTTGACTCGCCACAACTTTTAAAATAATAGTCCAAATGAGTTGATTATTGTTCTCACCTCTTTCAAATTATATCTAGTTTATTTTAGTATTTATTTGAAAAAAATTTAAGACAACTTTCTGTACTGTTTTTAAATTATGTGTTACTTACAATATTTCCAAAAATAGGATATGGAGAGAGGAGCAAAAACTTTCAAAAGTTTTGGAGTGAACCCTACCTCTCTACACTTGGAAGGCAAGCATCCGGAACTTGGATATATTCTGGTTGTGTGTGATTTGCTTGATGTAGAGAACATGATTGTTATATTGAATAAGTTTGACGGTATTTCATGTGGTGGTACAACCATGCACATGGGTACATGGTGATAAAATTATATCTGTTGCATATGTGATGCATGTGTCAGTAGCCACTCCCTTCTGCCACACATGCCTTTCCGAATGGGATCCGAGAAGAGTCGGTGTCTCAGAAAGACATGACTTCGAGGAACTGACTTCTCATTGGACGAGGATGGTCACTGAGGCATGTTGGGGCATGATAGGTAGCGACTCTATCTATGGTGATGAAACACTTTCATGGTGCTAATCATGCAGGGAATAACTTAAACCTCCTAAGACGATCGTAGATCGAGTCTTGTTAGTGTGTCACCTTACCCTCTCGTGCTGCCACAGGTCTTCGTGAAAGGGAATATGGTTTAGTAGGTCGTAAACCTATTATCCGGTACACACCAAGTAGAGGGGTCGGGATGAAGGTATCTGGGGCATTGGAGTAAATCCAGTCATCCAGTCAAAGGGCATGTGTGTTTCCGGTATGGGACCGAGAGGGAAGAGCTCTTCCCTTGTAGCGCATGCTATAAATTTGATCCCATGCTAGTCGATGTTGTAGCCTCCCCGTCTTATGGTTTTTCCCTGGCAGCGTATCCCGGGTGAGGCCGGTCTTCACGGGGGAAAAATGGGCGTGTACTTGTTCTGAGTGTTTACTTCTGAGATACCATACGCGGGATTAGTCCGAGTGACTATTGAAACCCATGGGCTGTGGGTAAAGAGTACACCCTCTGTAGAGTCAAAACTATTCGAGTAGCCGTGTCCGCGGTCAAGGACGACTGGTTGACATGTCAAGTGTCCGTCTAAGTGTCAGTCTTTGGGGGAAGTTAATATAAACATGAGAAAACCGTGACATATGGTGGATGATGATAATTATTATTTCATCATGGACTAAACTTTATGATACATGGATGTTGAATATCCCTGGGATGGTTCTACCTACTGGATATTCATTGCTATTATTTCATATAAGACCTTTATGTGGTGTCACTTAGACGCCCGGCTGTGGCATGCTTGTTATTATTTCTTATAAGCCCTTTAGGTGGTGTCTCTCAGACGCTTGACTGTGGCATTCTTGTCATTATTTCTTATAAGCCCTTTATATGGTGTCGCTCAGACGCCCGACTGTGGCATGCTTGTTATTATTTCTTATAATCCCTTTATATGGTGTCACTGAGACACCCGACTAAGGCATGCTTTATATCTTATCCTTTTGAGGCGTAGCTCGAGACACCCGATCGGACTACTTTTCTTGTCCTTGGAAATATTTGTCTGCTTACACTTAAGAAGTTGGTTTATGACTAACGACATATCTTTGAATCATTTCAAGTGCATATTAACCACCGGCTCTTTTATGTCTGATTTCCTGATGTTTGCGAGTACATTCAAAGTACTCCCTGGCTTGTCCTTGGCTATTGTCTTGGCCAGATTGCGTGCTTGGTAAGGAGGACCCCCACGATAGCCCCGGAACCTATGCACCGAAGGACGTAGCTGCGTGAGATATAGTAATGTAACATCCCAAATTTTGGAATGTTAAAATAATTATTAGATTGTTTGTTTGTTAGCTTGAGAGATTGGAGCTTGAGTGAAATTTGAAAAATTTTCAAAACTTTTGAATGAGAGGGAATAAAATGACTTTCCCCTTCTCTAGTAAATTCAAATTCAAAAGCAATGAGAGAAGATGACATGACTTCTTCAACTATAAAGAATTTGAACGGAGTTTGCATTTGAATTCTTTCAAATTTTTTCTTTCGCTTTTCTATTTTTCTTCCCCGAGAAATACCACGAAAATAATTCTTGCAAGGAAGAAAGAGCGGAGGAAAACGACCCTCCCAAATCAGGGGTATTTTTGAAAATATTTGAGCCAAGAAAAACCAAAGTTTTATTTAGAAAAATTATTTGCAAAAAGAAAATAAAGCCTTAGGGGTTCTTGTGAAAAAAAAACATTTTTAAAAAGTATTTATTTTGGTCTTGGAAAAATGATAAACAAATAGGAAAACAAATTTCTGAAAATTTTGGTATATAATACCCCTATATTTATTATTTATTTATTTCCTTTTAATTTTACTTACTTTCTGTTTTTACAAAAAACCAAAATCTCGAAAGGTATTTTCTTTCTTTTGTAAACCGCTCGGGCGGCATTTAACTGCCGGCCCACTCCCCCCAGCCCGCGATCCCCTCCCCTTTCCTAATCGGTCAACCGACCGCCCGCACCCGCCCCCCCCCCCCTCGCTTCCACCTGGGCCCCACCGCCCGAAGCCCCCACCCGATCGGTCACCCCCTTCCTCCCCGACCCCTCCTTCCTTCTTTGTCCACCGGAGCCTCGCCGAAATTCTCTCTCTCCCCGGATCTCCCTCTCCTTCCCTCAACAGTGCCCCCTCTCCCCTATAAAGCCCCTGCCCCTCCGCAGCCCCGCCCCCCCTCGACCCCGCCCCCCTGCCTCGCGACCCCACGCCACCGCGCCTCCCCTCGCCGGAGTTCGGCCGCCACCAGGAGCTCCAGGAGCTTGAGCTCCATCGCCCTGAGCCCCTCTCCGCCACCACCGAACGAAGGAGGAGGAGCTCCGCCACCTCCTGGACCCTCCAGATGCCGCCAGAGACCGCCGGAGGGCCATCCCCGACCACCGCCACCCGTGCCTCGCTGAAGAAGAAGCCAGCCCGGCTGCCCCCTGTGAGCCTTCTCTCCTAACCCCCCATAGCCGTCGGATCTTAATTGAACATGTGAGATTAGATCTGAAGGTACCCCTTCGGTTTTAGTCAAAAAAAACCAAACGGTTTTCTTCATTTAATATTAGCCAGGGAGATTTTGGTTACTTAGCGGCTGTTTGCTAGATAGCACCGCAGCGCACGGCCTTCCAACCAACCAGGAGCTAACACCTACCCCCCCCCCCCCCGTTGACTAGTTACTTTTCTGTTTATTTTGTTTTAATTCAAAACAGAGAGAGTTTAGATTTTCTTTTGCTCATAACTTTTGATCCATAACTCCAATGGAGTTGAAACTTGTTCCAGTAGATCACAATTTTTCTGTAGTTTCCAAAAAACATATTATTTACATATGTTTGAAATTTTCAAATTTGAATTAGATCAGATTTAGTTTAAATCTTGTGTTGCTTATTCTAGGAGTTTAAAAATAGATTTTTAATTAATTCGTTTTGCTACTGATCACTAGTGATCTTATTTATTAGTGGTAAAAATTTCACAATTGTTTGAGCATTTTAACTCATTATTTATTGTGAAACAATTTCTGTTTCACCTCTTTTAGGATTGTGACTAATTTTCTTTCTTTAGTTGTTTTTAAATTAATTTATTTTATATTTCAGAAAGTTTATGTTTTGTTTCTATTAGTTAACAGAAGGTTTTCAAGAAGTTTTTATTTTTATTTTTATTTGTTATCAAGAAATCAATTCTAGTTCTCTAATAACTCGCAATTGATTTCTCTACTGTTTTAACTCCCAATTGAAAATACTTTCAAAATAGTTTTATGAAAAAGAAAATACTTTATTTTATCTTAGTTAAATTTATATCTTGGTTCTCTGCTATTTTTTTTATTTTCCGTTAGACAAAAACTATTTAGGGTTTGATGTAGTAGAAGACTCCCTAGTTTTATTTGAAGTTTCTTTCGGATTCTTATTCGCTCTCTGTTTTGTTTTGATTGCTAGTGTGAGTGCTTATGTGAATGATATGTTTGTTATATAGATTTCATCAGAGAGTGATGAATAGTCTATCAAGTTATTTCTCAAGAACGATAATTCTTCTTCATCAACCTCACCAGGCAAGTCATTTGATCATGTATCACCTATGTTTTATGCATCATAGTTCTACCATTCTATGCCCAATTGCATGCTGAGTAGGTACTTGGAAATTATGGTTACATATTGTAGTATCATGTGGTAGGCACCCAACAACCCAGTTACTTGGCCCGGGACGACAAATTTCATATTGCTATGCTTGAGTAGACGGGATTCTGGTTGAGGGTTTATCACGAGTGGTGCGAGAATAATTTAATAACCAAGACCGGTTAAGTCAAGACTTTTCAAGACCTCGTGATGCAATGCAACTCTGGGTGAAGGACGGTTGATCGGCTCCCTGGAGAAACCAGTGGATGACTCAGGATGCTGGAGACGTGCCATGACATCTTGCGAAAAGCTTCACCCAGGCTCAAAGAGACGGACGGATATTTTCAAGACCCAAGGCTTACCTGCACAGCCACAAGTCATTATGGGCTCTGGCTTGCTTGGACAACGCGGCGACTCTAGACAGGCGGTGCCAGCAGATGTAGAAGAACGGTAGGATTTGGATGGGCACCGACAGGGATTCAAAGGGACCCGTCGAAAGACCAGGTTTTGATCATCCGGTCTTCAGACACCCTGAAGTGCGAGGACATACACGGAGGCGATCAAATCTTGTGGGGAACATGTGCAAAACTCTGCAGAGTACTCAAACCTAATCGATTAGCCGTGTCCACGGTCATGGACAACTTGAGCCAAAGGAACTGAAGTTATCTGGAATTCTCAACACAAATTATTAATGATGTGGGTATTATTGACAACACGGGTACGAGAATTGGTTGGCGGAACCATCTCATTAACAACCTACTACGTAGTAATGTTTTGCTTTTAGCCCCTCTCTTGATGTAGGAGAAAACTTTGCTTTTCGCTAAAAACTTGCAGCCCCACCTGCCATATATGCATATACTATAGATGATATTTTACCCCTCTATTTTGTGACTTGCCGGCTTATTCAATATGCTGACCTACAAGGCTGCAACGTCTTATGTTGCAGATATTTTCCTCGACGAGTAAGAGTACGATTCAGGGTTACGGTCCACACTCAACCTGCAGTTGGTGTTATTTGGGACTCCACTCCCTTGACTGTTTCCACTGAGATATTTAAGGTATATATATCAGTTTTACGCTATTTACATGTGATTGCACTTTGATATATACATTGATGTACTGTGTGTGCCAGCATACTGATCCAGGGATGGCACAGATACACGGAGGCTTGACTCGTTTTGAGCCGGGTCGCTACAAGGAATTATCCAAGTCGGTTGTTCCTGTGGGAAATGGAGTCCCATAGACGCTGGAGATCCCCGAACCACTTCCGCCATCAACCAGTAGAAACCTTTTTTATGTACTCCATAGACCACCTTGGTCTTGTACCTCAAATTTGTAATTTGCATGGACATTTGTATCAAGGAATTGTGTACCAGCTAAAAGTATTCCTGGGGCTGGCATGCACAAGGGCCATTTTGAAGGGAAACTAAAATCCTAGAAATACCAGTCCTAACATGGACGCAACACTGCAAGATCAGAAAACATATCTTTCTTCCGCGCCCACCTTGGTCGCTTCCAAGCCACAAGAGTCGTTGCTGCTATATTTGGCGGCAACGAATCAAGTGGTTAGTGTAGCCCTGGTGGTGGAACGGGAGGTAGATGAAGATGCAGCCACCTCGATAGATGTTGTCGGGGATGAAGTTAAGGTATCCGCGGCAATTACCAACACAGACTCAGAAGAGCCCCAATAGGCTAGCAAATAGAGCACCAGAGAGATGGTGAAGAAGAAGGTGGTACAACGGCCAGTGTACTTTGTCAGCTCCTTGCTACATGGGGCTAGGTCTAGGTACTCCGGAGTGCAAAAGATGATTTTCGGCCTCATCATGGCCTCAAGGAAGCTCCGCCACTACTTCCAAGCCCATGAGATCACGGTTGTCACCCGTTTTCCACTGCAACGTATCCTAAGGAACACCGAAGCCACTCGCGAGATAGTCGAGTGGGCGCTAGAGCTGTCAAGTTTTGGATTGAAGTACGAAAGCACTTCCACCATTCGAAGTAGAGTGCTCGCAGAATTCATAGCTGAATGGACGTCCACACTAGACGAAGAAGTCCAAGAAACAATTCTCCTCGGCAGGGAAGCACCTAAGGAATGGGTCATGTATTTTGACGGTGCCTTCTCACTACAGGGTGCTGGGGCAGGTGTGCTCCTCATCGCCCCCACAGGAGAGCACCTCAAATACATGGTCCAAGTGCACTTTCCCCGGGTGGAAGCTACCTACAACACTTCGAAATATGAAGGACTCCTCGTAGGACTCAGAATCATGGTGGAGTTGGGAATCAAGAAGCTGATCATCAGGGGAGTCTCTTAGCTCGTTGTGAAGCAGGTCAACAAAGAATATCAGAGCCCGTTGATAGAGGCATAAATAGAGGAAGTGAGAAAGTTGGAGGAACGCTTCAATGAATTGCAGGCAGAACATGTGCCACATGCAGAGAACATCATTGTCGATCACCTGTCAAAGTGTGATGCACACAAACTTCCTATGGAACCATGAGTTTTTTTCCTTCACCTCACTCAACCGTATGTATCCCCTTCAACGAGCCACAAAAAGTAGAGAGCTGAACTCCGGTAAGCATTTCTCGGCGGAGCTTCCTGAAGCCCCTGGTAGAGAAGTTACCGAAGGCGGTTCCATTTTTCCAGGTGAGCCGCTCCCTCCCACGGAACCACAGGTTCTCACGGTAGAGTTAAGCGCTCCCACGAATGAGGAGATGGATTTAATCCTTGCTGACGAGCCACAAGCTCCAGCTTGAGCACAACACATTATCCCATTCCTTCATATAGGAGAACTTCCCGAAGAGCAAGAAGAGGCCGAAAAAGTAGCTCGTCGGTCTAGTATGTACCAGTTTGTCGATGACACTCTGTACAGAAGGAGACCCAATGGTGTGAAATTAAGGTGCATCTACCGGGAGGAAGGACTAAAGCTCTTGGCAGAGATTCACGGAGGCGTATGTGGGTCACACATAGGATCAAGGGCCTTTGCCGGGAAAGCTTTCCGGCAGGGTTTCTATTGGCCCACAGCCCTCCAAGATGCGACTGATCTAGTCACCAAGTGTGAGGCCTACCAGTTCCATTCCAAGAACATTCATCAGCTAGCGCAAGCCCTCTAGACGATCCCTTTATCCTGGCCATTCTCGGTCTGGGGGCTCAATATCCTCGGCCCCTTCCCTCGTGCTGCCGGGGGTTTCGAGTTCTTGTATGTAGCAATCGACAAGTTCACCAAATGGCGTGAGGTGGAGCCAGTGAGAAAGGTGATCATGCAGTCATCTACCAAGTTCATGAAAGGACTGGTGTGTCGCTTTGGAGTACCCAACAGAGTAATCACTCACAACGTCACCCAATTCACAAGCCGCATATTCATGCAGTACATTCAAAACCTTGGGATCAAGGTCTCCTTCGCCTCTGTTGCACACACACGGAGTAACTGGCAAGTCAAGAGGATGAATGTTGAAGTATTGCGAGGGCTTAGAACAAGAACTTTCGATAGACTGTGAAGATGTGGCAAGCGCTGGATTGATGAGTTGCCGGTGGTTCTTTGGTCCCTCGGAACGACACCGAGTCGAGCTACCGGAAACACACCTTTCTCCCTAGTGTATGGGGCAGAAGCAGTTATCCCCACGGACCTCATATACGGGTCACCTCGAGTGCTTGCCTACGATGAAGCGGAGCAACAACAAAAGCGGCATGACGATGCCATGTTCCTCGAGGAAGATTGTCTCCGGGCTGATATGTGTGGTGGACGCTATGAGCAGGCCCTACACCGCTATCATAGCCGCAGGGTCCACGCCCGAAGCTTTGAGGAAGGCAACCTAGTCCTTAGGCACGTTCAGTCTGCCAAGAATTCCAACAAGTTGATGTTGAAGTGGGAAGGCCCTTACCGGGTAGTACGAGTCACGAGACCCGGCGCAGTCCGTCTGGAGACCGAAGATGGCATCAAGGTGCTTAAATCATGGAACATTTATCATCTTCGTAAGTTCTACACGTAAGGCGCGGTTGTCGGGCCCAGTCCTCCTCAACCACCTTTTGTACAAGCTTTGTCATAGTTGCACGTAACCCTTTGTACAAAGCCAGGCGCAGACCCTATGCATAAATAAAGCTAGGCATTCCATCATATCATCATTTGCATATGCATTACACATTTACTTGTGTTATGATGTCACCACTACCCTAGTTTACCAGTTATTAAGAGTGCTTGATGGACTTATCATCCTTGTTATCGTGTCTTCCCACTTTCCATAGGATGGAGCCTATCTTTTTGCTCTGTGTTTTTGACCTCTAGGTAAACAGGAGATAGCGGAAAAGCAAGGATGGCGAACCATCGCACCTTGAAGGGGACCTACCCTAAGGAGATAAGTTTAAATTATCTTATCTTAAGCTCGGTTCCGTTCTTTTCCTTGAGGAAATCCTTGACGCTCCTTTTTGATTGTGTACAATGGAACTCTCCGCGCAGCAGGAACTCTTGTAGGGACGAGCCTTCCCTCATCTCTTGTCGCTTATAAGCCTTGGGAGGGACCGCGCCGATCCCAACAAGGGGCCTTGCCGGGGGACGATGCTCGTCTGTTGTCAGGAGGCTCGCTACCCTTTCGACACTTGCGTCCTGCACCAACCCGGCAAGGAATCCTGTACGGCAAGAACATACATACAACACAACACAAATAGAAGGGCGGAAGGACATTACTCGAGAAAGATGAATGGCGCTCATTTTATTCATTCTTTATTACAAAATGGATGAAATAACTTACAATTCCACTAGTAAAAATTTAGCAAGAGCCTACAACCTTTTGCTTTCTAGAAAGATAAGTGACCCGTAATGCCCTTATTATCCCTCTGCTCTCATGGATTGGATGGAGGAGAAAAAAGGGCAAAGGGAGGACCAAATAGAAACCCTGCTTCACGCCGCCGGGACCAGATGAAAGAGGCTCGGCGTATCCACCAGCAGTGAAGATGGAGCCGAAGTCCACGAAGCCTACCGGGTCCCAGCTGGAAGATGAGACAACATCCAGGCTAAGGAGCCCCGACATGACCACCTTGCCGGGAGGGGGAGGGGTGTGAGCTGACTGGGATGGTGCGACCGGTGGTTCGCTCGTCAGCTGGAGCCTCTTGAGCTTGCGTTGGTTTTCCCTTGAAGAGGAAAGGGTGATGCAGCGAAGTAGATAAGTATTTCGCTCGATTTGTTGAGAACCAAGGTATCAATCCAGTAGGAGGAACAAGAAAGGCCCCAATCTTAGCACCTACACAAACAATCAAACACTTGCAACCAACGCTAAAAAGGTGTTTTCAATCCCTTCAGAGTTATTGGCAAGGATGAGATCTGATAGAGATAGATAAAAGATTGCTAGAACTAAAAGTAAAAAAACAAAAGTAAATAAATGGCAATGATATATTTTTGGTATTTTTGGTTTATAGATCTGAAAGGATAATATAGAAAATAGACCTGGGGGCATAGGTTTCACTACAGGCTTCTCTCATGATGGAAAATAATACGGTGGGTGAACAAATTACTGTCGAGCAACTGATAGAAAAGCAAATAATTATGAAGATATCCAAGGCAATGATATCCAGTGTCAAGTAGATCGAAATGATTCTGCATCTATTACTATTACTCCACACATCAACCGACTCCTGCCTGCATCTAAAGTATTTAGTTCATGAAGAACATATTAGCGCATTAAGTAAGATGGCATGATGTAGAGGGATAAACTCAAGCAATATGATGAAAACCCCATATTTTTTATCCTTGATGGCAACAATGCAATACCTGCCTCGCTACCCCTACTTTGTCACTTGGTGAGGACACCGCAAGATTGAACCCAAAACTAAGCACTTCTCACATTTCAAGAATTACCAATCTAGTTGGCCAAACCAAACTAATAAGTCGAAGAGACTAGCAAAGGTATGAAATCATGCATATAAGAATTCAGAGAAGATTCAAATAATATTCATAGATAATCTGAACATAAACCCACAATTCATCGAATCTCGACAAACACACCACAAAAGAGTATTACATCCGATAGATCTCCATGATGATCATGGAGAACATGGTATTGAAGAACAAAGAGAGAAGAAGCCATCTAGCTACTAGCTATGGACCCGTAGGTTTGTGATGAACTACTCACGCATCATCGGAGGGGAAATGGAGTTGATGTAGATACCCTCCCTGATCAATTCCCTCTCCGACAGATTATCGAAAAAGGCCCCCAGATTGGATCTCACGAGAATAGAGGCTCCCGGCAGCGAAAAAGTATTTTGTGGCCCTCTTCAGTAATGGGGGAATATTTGGGAATTTATAGGCCAAGGATTAGGGTTAGGAGAGCTGTAGGGGGGCCCACAATCCAGGGGAGGCCCCCCTAGGACACTCCCTGCAGGCTTGTCGCCTCCCGGCAGGTCTCCTGCCCCTTCTCCAAGTCTGGTAGATGCCTTCTCGTCCAAGAAAAATAATTCCGGAGATTTTATTCCGTTTGGAATCCGTTTAATATTCCTTATCTGTAATACTCAAAAACATGAAAAAAAACAGAAACTGGAACTAGGCTCTAGATTAATGGGTTGGTCCCAAAAATAATATAAAACAACATACTAACGCATATAAAACATCCAAAATAGATAATATCATAGCATGGAACAATCAAAAATTATAGATACGTTGGAGACGTATCAAGCATAAACAAGCTTAATTCCTGCTCGTCCTCGAGTAGGTAAATGATTAAAACAGAAATTTTGGTGTGGAATGCTACCGAACATATTTATCCATGTAATATTCTCTATTGTGGCATGGATATTCAGGTCCATAATACTCAAAATAAAAGTCTAATATTGACATAAAACAATAATACTTCAAGCATACTAACAAAGCAATTGCGTCCTTTCGAAATAAGATGGCCTTAGAAAGTTATGCCTATAAAATCATATGGTCTGGCTATGCTCCATATTCACCACACAAAGTATCTAAATCATGCGCAACCTCGATGAAACTCAAGAAATTTTTTCACACTTCTTATGTTCTCAAACCTTTTCAACTCTCATGCAATACATGAGTGTCAGCCATGGATATACCACTATAGGTGGAATAGAATATGATGGAGGTTGCAAAAAGAAAGAGGAGAAGATAGTCTCACATCAACTAGGCGTATCGACGGGCTATGGAGATGCCCATCAATCGATATTAATGTGAGTTAGTAGGCATTGCCATGAAACAAATGCACTAGAGCTATAAGTGTATGAAAGCTCAAAAAGAAAACTAAGTGGTTGTGTAAAACATGAAATTCCACTAGTTATATGAAAGTGACAAAATAGGAGACTCTCTATGAAGAACATGGTGCTACTTTGAAGCACAAGTGTGGAAAAAGATAGTAGCATTGTCCTTTCTCTCTTTCTCTCATTTTTTCTGGTGCGCATCTTTGCCCACTTTTTTTATGGGCTTTGCTGGCCTCTTTTATTTTTTTGTAAAGTCCGGAGACTCATCCCAACTTGTGAGGGAATCATAGCTTCCATCATCCTTTTCTCACATGGGATAATGCTCTAATAATGCAAATCATCACACTTTTATTTACTTACAACTCAAAAGATTACACCTCGATATCTAGAACAAAGTATGACCCTACAAGTAAAATGGAAGTGATGGTGCATGTCATAAAAAACGGGATGGTGGTGTTGCTTGGAAATATATCTCGAAATGGCTATGAAAATTCCATAATAGGTAGGTATGGTCGCTGTTTTGAGGAAATTATATGATGACTGTTTTGAGGAAGGTCGGTTTAATGTACCGGCGAAAGTTGCGCGGTAGTAGACAGGCTAGCAAAGATGGAAGGGTGAGAGTGCGTATAATCCATGAACTCAACATTAGTCATAAAGAACTCATATACCTTTTGCAAAATCCTATTAGTTATCGAAGCAAAGTATTAGACGCATGCTCCTAGGAGAAGGGTTGGTAGGAGTTAGCCGTCACGCGATTCTCCACACAAAGGTTGACAATCATTAAACAAATCATGCTCCGACTTCATCACACAACGGTTTACCATACATGCATGCTACGGGAATCACAAGCTTCAACACAAGTATTTATTCTAATTCATAATTACTTACTAGCATGACTCTCATATTACCATCTTCATCTCTCAAAACTATATGCAAGCAATCAAACTTCTCATCATATTCAATGCACTAATATGAAAGTTTTTATTATATCCCTCTTGGATGCCCATTATATTAGGACTAAATTCATAACCTAAACCAATTACCATGTTGTTTAAAGAACTCTCAAAAATAATATAAGTGAGGTACAATAGTTTAATAATTTATGTAAAATAAAACATCGCCGTGCTCTAAAAGATATAAGTGAAGCACTAGAGCAACATTGCCTAGCTCAAAAGATATAAGTGAAGCACATAGAGTATTCTAATAAATTCATGATTCAGTGTGTCTCTCTCAAAAGATGTGTGCATAAAGGATGAGTGTGGCAAACTAGAAATTAAAGACTCATATCATACAAGATGCTCCAAGCAAAACACATATCTTGTGGTGAATAAAAATATATCCTCAAGTAAATTTACCGATGGTTTGAAGACGAAAGAGGGGATGCCTTCCGGGGCATCCCCAAGCTTAGGTTCTTTGGTATCCTTTAATATGGATTGGGGTGCCTTGGGCATCCACAAGCTTAGGCTCTTGCCACTCCTTATTCCATAGTCCATCAAATCCTTACCAAAACTTGAAAACTTCACAACATAAAACTCAACATAAAACTCATGAGATCCGTTAGCATAAGAACAATAAAACACCACTTTAGGTACTGTTGTGAAATCATTATTTTTTATATTGGTGTAATATTTACTGTATTCCAACTTCTACATGGTTCATACCCCTCGATACAACCCATAGTTTCATCAAAATAAGCAACCAACACAAAGAAAACATAATCTCTCAAAAACAGAACAGTCTGTAGCAACCTGTATACTTCGAGTACTTATGTAACTCCAAATATTCTGAGAAATTAGGAAAATCATGAAAATTGATATATAAATCTTGTGTAAAACATTCAGATCAAAATCACGTTCCAGTGAGTTTACAAAAGTCCTGGACTGAGAGCAAAAGTTTTTGTTTTTCAGGAAAATCAACTTGCAAACACCGTAGACCATCCCAAAGGTCTTACTTGGCTCAAACACTAATTAAAACAAGAAAACACAATTATTATAGAGGTAATAATGCGTGAAGGACTCAAAAACAGAAGTGAAAACAAAAACATAAAAATAAAATGAGGTTGCCTCCCAACAAGCTCTATTGTTTAACGCACCTAGCTAGGCATAATGCAATAGATCTAGGTATTGTCATAATAGTAAGGGAGATCATTAATGCTCATCTCATACTCCCTTAGTTCAGCAGAAAGTTTCCTTTGGGGCAAGCAAAAGTAATCAAAAGGGCTCAATTTAATAGGATAAGGATCCTTAAGATCAAGTGCGGGAGGAATAGGTTCCTCCTTCGGCCCTCTATAGTGTATAATCAATTCATCATTGTAGGCTTTCCTTTGGTGGAAGGTCATAAGTCTATCTCTTAGAATGAACTATAATCCATTATTTTGTATAGAAAAATCATCGTTGAATTCAGAAATCTTATCAACCAAAACCTCAATAGGAACCCTTTCTCTTAAATTTTTGTTATAAACAACATAATCCGGGGACTGCAATCTCATTATTTCTTCTTGATTAAAAAGGATCTCCTCGATGGGGGGACATCCACCATTAATTTCATAATGAGCAAAAATTTCACTATCCTCTTTCATAATGAATCTAAACTCGTGGGCTAGCAATATAGTGGCGGCACGCTTAACGGAAGCAAGCTTAATATTAGAGAACTCAAGAAAAATCTTTTGTATGCAAGGATGCATATGAACAAATTGCCTCTCAGGTTCAATTATTAGAAGTGTTATGGAGTCTGCAAGACTATTAGTTTTATTAAGGATAGACCCTCCTAAAGTAGGTAGAGTACTAGCCCAAGTAAAGAAATCTTGAATAACACCTTTTTTGATAATACTACCGCTACCTATGCGGAAAAAAATTGTATGCATGATAGTAGGTTCTCTATGAGAATCATTCTATTCAAGATTATTACTATCCCTTTCAATGTAAACCTCCCTAGATTCAGACATAGTGGCGACGAAAAGACATAGGACACGAGCAGGCAAACAAAAAGACAAACAGAAGAAGGGCGAATAAAAAGGCAAATCTTTTTGGTATTTTCTGAAAATTGTTTCTGAAGTGGGGGAGAGGAAAACGAGAGGCAAATGGAAAATAAAGTAATTGCAAGAGATGAGTTTGTGATGGGTAGTTGGTAAGCTTGATCCTTCTATCTATATTCTCCGGCAATGGCACCAAAAGTCCTTCTTGCTACCTCTTGAGCTTGTGTTGGTTTTTCCATGAAAAGGAAAGGGTGATGCAGCGAAGTAGATAAGTATTTCCCTCAGTTTGTTGAGAACCAAGGTATCAATCTGGTAGGAGGAACAAGCAAGGCCCCAATCTTAGCACCTACACAAACAATCAAACACTTGCACCCAACGCTAAAAAGGGGTTGTCAATCCCTTCAGAGTTATTTGCAAGGATGAGATCTGATAGAGATAGATAAAAGATTTCTAGAACTAGAAGTAAAACAAAAGTAAATAAATGGCAGAAATATATTTTTGGTATTTTTGGTTTATAGATCTGAAAGTATAATATGGAAAATAGACCTGGGGGCCATAGGTTTCACTAGAAGCTTCTCTCATGAAGGAAAATAATACGGGTGGTGAACAAATTATTGTCGAACAATTGATAGAAAAGCGAATAATTATGAAGATATCCAAGGCAATGATTATGCATATAGGCATCATGTCGATGTAAAGTAGACTGAAACGATTCTGCATCTATTACTACTACTCCACACATCGACCGACTCCTGCCTGCATCTAGAATATTAAGTTCATGAAGAACAAAGTAGCGCATTAAGTTAGATGACATGATGTAGAGGGATAAACTCAAGCAATATGATGAAAACCCCATCTTTTTATCCTCGATGGCAACAATGCAATACCTGCCTCACTACCCCTACTTTGTCACTGGGTGAGGACACCGCAAGATTGAACCCAAAACTAAGCACTTCTCCCATTACAAGAATTACCAATCTAGTTGGCCAAACCAAACCAATAACTCGAAGAGACTTGCAAAGGTATGAAATCATGCATATAAGAATTCATAGAAGACTCAAATAATATTCATAGATAATCTGAACACAAACCGACAATTCATCGGATCTCGACAAACACACCACAAAAGAGTATCACATCAGGTAGATCTCCATGATGATCATGGAGAACATGGTATTGAAGAACAAAGAGGGAGAAGAATCCATCTAGCTACTAGCTATGGACCCGTAGGTCTATGGTGAACTACTCACGCATCATCGGAGGGGCAATGGAGTTGATGTAGATACCCTCCGTGATCAAATCCCTCTCCGACAGATTACCAAAAAAGGCTCCCAGATTGGATCTCACGAGAACAGAGGCTCCCGGTGATGGAAAAGTATTTTGTAGACCTCTTCGGTAATGGGGGAATGTTTGGGATTTTATAGGCCAAGGATTATGGTTAGGAGAGCTGCACGGGGGCCACAAGCCAGGGGACGCCCCCCTAGGATGCTCCCTACAGGCTTGTCGCCTCCCGGCAGGTCTCCTGCCCCCTTCTCCAAGCAAGTATGGCAGATGTCTTATGGTCCAAGAAAAATCATTCCGGAGATTTATTCCGTTTGCACTCCATTTAATAGTCCTTATCTACAATACTCAAAAACATGGAAAACATAAAATGGCACTAGGCTCTAGATTAATAGCTTAGTCCCAAAAATAATATTAAATAGCATATTAATGCATATAAAACATCCAAAACAGAAAATATAATAGCATGGAACAATCAAAATGTATAGATACGTTGGAGACGTATCAAAGCCCGAGCCGTCGTACTCTGACTTGATAGTTGGGGTCTCGCTGTCGCCGTCCTCGTCAGCGCTGTCCTCCTTGTCGCTGTCTCTTGAGGAGGAAATTTCAGCATCACTCGAGCTCTCTTTGCAACAGATAAGATGAGCTCCTGAGTGCATGTAGATCTTTATGGAGAGCATGTCAGCCTCCACCAGCTTGAAGAGGAGAACATGCCCCGCCATGAAATTATGGGCACACGCGAATGTCTTCCACCCATGCCTCAAGAACATGAGACGGGGCGTTGGATAATCCTTGTCGGCGTACACGGTGCCATTATAGCAACCATGCACGCGAAGCCACATTCCCTACTGTTTGTCGACCTCCATCACCCTACCGGAAGGGCGAGGAAGGTGCACACGACCGCGGGTAGGATCGCACAGCCTCACGACAAACTCCAACGCCGTACTTTTGGTGTGCCCCGGCAACGGCAGCGACGGTGTCACCGGAGGAGGGTGGGGCACGACACTCCGTCCCCTTCGACCAAGGGCTCCTCGGTGACCCCGGGACCTTCCAGCACCCCACCTCGAGCACTGGTGCTGCCCTCCGTCGCCATGAATGAAGCGGCTGCAGGATCCTGAAGGGAGGCTCTCGCTACCCCCACACAAGATGGGGGACGCCCTCGCCTCCCCGCCATAGCTGAAAACTGAAACCACCTCAAGGGACAAGAATAGAAGAGCAAGTCGGTCAACCCTAGGTTAAAGGAGAGGATAAGATGGAGGAGCATCGTCTACCGCACCCCTCCCACTGTTATAGGAAGGGTGTGGGGGGCTCTCCTACACTCGAAAGGTCGCTACCCATCTTCACCAATGTCGGTGCCCATTGATACGTCTCCAATGTATCTATAATTTTTTATGGTTTCATGCTATTATCTTGTCAAACTTTGGATGTTTTGCATGCCTTTTATTTATTTTTTGGGACTAACTTATTAACTCAGTGCCAAGTGCTAGTTCCTGTTTTTTCCATGTTTTTTACCCCTTTCAGAGGAGATTTTGAAACGGAGTCCAAACGGAAGAAAATCCCCGAAAAGATTTTTTCTGGAACGGAAGAAGATCGGGGAGCTTGGGAGGCAAGGCACGGGAGCCCCACGGGCCCCACAAGCCCCCACCCCGCGGCCAGGGGGGAGGCCGCGCCATCCAGGCTTGTGGGCCCCCTGAGCGTCCCCTGACCTAGGGGTTGCACCTATATATTCCCTAAAATCCCAAAAAAATCAAGAGATCATCCAAAGTACTTTTCCGCCGCCGCAAGCTTCTGTCTCCGCAAGATCCCATCTGGGGCACGTTCTGGTGCCCTGTTGGAGGGGGGATTCGGACACGGAGGGCTTCTCCATCAATACCATGACCTCTCCGATGATGCGTGAGTAGTTCACCATAGACCTATGGGTCCATAGCTAGTAACTAGATGGCTTCTTCTCTCTCTTGGATCTTCAATACAAAGTTCTCCATGATCTTCATGGAGATCTATCCGATGTAATCTTCTTTTGCGGTGTGTTTGTCGAGATCCGATGAATTGTGGATTTATGATCAGATTATCTATGAATCTTATTTGAGTTTCTTCTGATCTCTCTTATGCATGATTTCATATCCTTGTAATTCTCTTCGAGTTGTGGGTTTTTTCTGGCCAACTACATCTATGATTCTTGCAATGGGAGAAGTGCTTGGTTTTGGGTTCATATCGTGTGGTGACCTCACCAAGTGACAGAAGGGGTAGCAAGGCACGCATCGTGTTGTTGCCATCAAGGGTAAAAAGATGGGGTTTTCATCATTGGTTTGAGATTATCCATGTACATCATGTCATCTTGCTTAAAGCATTACTCTGTTCGTCAAGAACTCAATACACTAGATGCATGCTGGATAGCGGTCGATATGTGGAGTAATAGTAGTAGATGCAGAAAGTATCGGTCTACTTGTCTCGGACGTGATGCATATATGTATGATCATTGCCTTAGATATCGTCATGACTTTGCGCGGTTCTATAAACTGCTCGGTACTAATTTGTTCACCCACCGTAACACTTGCTATTTTGAGAGAAGCCTCTAGTGAACACTATGGCCCCGAGGGTCTACTCTACAACATATTTTCAGCCTTACACTTTTTACTTCATTGCACTTTCCGCCTTCAGATCTCACTTTGCAAACAATCTTGAAGGGATTGACAACCCCTTTGAAGCGTTGGGTGCAAGCTTGTTTGTGTTTGCGCAGGTACTCTGGACTTGACGAGACCCTCCTTCTGGATCGATACCTTGGTTCTCAAACTGAGGGAAATACTTCCTGCTCCTGTGCTGCATCACCCTTTCCTCTTCAAGGGAAAAACCAACGCAAGCCCAGCCTCTGTCAACGTGTCAATTTATGGCGCTGTTGTGTGTGAGATAGCAGAAGAATTTCTGGCGCCGTTGCCGGGGAGGAATATCAAGTCAAGAACTCATCCAACTAGGTGTCGCAAACCCATCTCTTGCATTTACTTTGTTTGCCAGTTGCCTCTCGTTTTCCTCTCCCCCACTTCACCAATTTGCCTTTTTCAGTCGCCTTTTCGTTCGCCCTTTTCCCGCTTGCTCTTTGTTCTCTTGTGTTCCATGTGCCCTCAATATGCTTGCATCTTCACTTGCTAAAAATCTAATGATATGGATCCTCATCCACTTGCTAATCTCTTTAAGAGATCCAATTATGTTGATCCAATTCCTAGTGAGTTGAGTGCACTTGACTATCTTTATGGAGTTTTGCTTGAGATGCGTGAATCTGAAAATTGTGAGGAAGAAATTTATGAAGTGATTCACGAGGGATCCTTGGATGAAAAGCATGATTGCAATGGTTTCACTATAAATTATATTAGTGACAATCATGCTAAAAATATGCAAAACCCTAAGCTTGGGGATGCTAGTTTTGCTATGTCCACTACTTGTTGCAATGATCATGAGTGGGGCGATGATTTTTCTTATGATCTCGAAAATTTGTTTAAGCCTGATGATGAATATGATATTTGCAATATTATTGAAAGTGGGTTTGGAGAAGTCATGACTTTAGTAGATGATAATCCCACTATTTTTGAAGAGCGTCAACTTTGCATGCATGTGGATCATGAAAAGAATATCCTTTGTGATAGCTATATTGTTGAATTTGAATATGATCCCACATGTAATTGCTATAAGAGAGGAAAATATTGTGGTAGAAACTTTCATGTTACCAAATTACCTCTCGTTATGTTGAGATTGCTATTGTCTCTTTCTTCTCCCTTGCATATGGTAACTATTGGTTGTCTTAACAATCTGTTTTCCTATAAAATGCCTATGCATAGGAAGTATGTTAGACTTAGATGTGATTTTCACATGCTTTATGATGCTCTCGTTGTGCTTTAATTCTTGTCTTTTGTGTGAGCATCATTGATTTATCAATGCCTAGCTAAGGGCGTTAAACAATAGCGCTTGTTGGGAGGCAACCCAATTAATTTATCTTTTCTTTCTGTTTTGTTGGGTCCGCACTTTCATAATTCTGTTGTGATTGTGTTTTTTGTGTTTCTTTTTTGTTTGAGCCAAGCAAAGCCTTTATGACTAGTCTTGGTAATGGTTGTTTGATCCTGCTGGAAAAAGACAGAAACTTTTCGCTCATGAGATGTTTTTTCATTTGAGTTGATTCTTTTTGGTGCTGATTGATATGCTTTTTGCCTAGGCCTTCGTAATGTTTCAGATTTTTTGAGGTACCAGAAGTATACAAAGTATACAGATTGCTACAGACTGGTCTGTTTTTGACAGTTTCTGTTTTTGTAGAGGTTGTTGCTTGTTTTGATGAAACTATGGTTAGTATCAGGGGGTACTAGCCATGGAAAAGTGAGAATACAACATCCCATCATCAATATAGATGGAAGTAAAGTTTGCTACAGTACCAAAACAAGTGGTAGTTTGTTTTCTTGTACTAATGTTATCACAAGTTTCTGTTTAATTTTTGTGTTGTGAAGTTTTCATGTTTTGTGTGATGTTCTCATGGACAAAGTGATAAGGAGTGGAAAGATCTCAAGCTTGGGGATGCCCAAGGCATCCCAAGCCAAATTCAAGGACACCAAAAAGCCTAAGCTTGGGGATGCCCCGGGAAGGTATCCCCTCTTTCGTCTTCAATCCATCGGTAACATTACTTGGAGCTATATTTTTATTCACTACATGATATGTGTTTTGCTTGGAGCGTCTTGTATCATAGGAGTCTTTTCTTTTTGTTGTGTCACAATCATCCTTGCTGCACACCTTTTTGAGAGAGAGAGACATGCACTCATCGTGATTTTGCTAGAATGCTCATAGTGCTTCACTTATATCTTTTGAGCTAGATACTTTTGCTCTAGTGCTTCACTTACATCTTTTGAGCTAGATACTTTTGTTGTAGTGCTTCACTTATATCTTTTGAGCTAGATACTTTTGCTCTTGTGCTTCACCTATATCTTTTAGAGCACGACGGTGCGTGATTTGGTAGTTGGCTTATGCTATGAAAGTAGTCCCAAATGTGCTAAGTACCCAAAGAGGATGCAAAAACCTCCATCTTCATCCGCATTGAGTAGAAAGAGAAGTTTCAATTCCTCTCAATTAGTTTTGAGACGTGGATTCGGTAATATTGGGAGTTATGTTAGTAAGGTGTTCTGAATCTAGAGATACTTGTGTTGGAGTTAGTGATTCCCGTAGCATGCACGTATGGTGAACCGCTATGTTAGGAAGTCGGAGCATAATTGATGTATTGATTGTCATCCTTTGTGTTGAGGTCGGGATCGCGCGATGGTTTACACCTACCAACCCTTCCCCTCGGAGTATGAGTTTAGCACTTTGTTTCGATTACTAATAAAAACTTTCGCAATAAGTATGTGAGTTCTTCATGACTAATGTGAGCCCATCGTATAGATGCACTTCCACATTCCACCATTGATAGCCTCTCTAGTGTCGCGCAATTCTCGCCCGTGCACAAACCAACCAAATTCCTTCCTCAAAACAGCCACCATATCTACCTACTATGGCATTTTCATAGCCATTCCGAGATATATTGCCATGCAACTCCCACCGTTCCGTCTCATGACTTGTGCCGTCACTCTCATATTGCCATTGCATGATCGTAAGATAGCTAGCGAGATGTTTCAACGTCATACACCATGCTAGATCGTTGCACATCCCAGTACACTGCCGGAGGCATTTCCTATGGAGTCATCATCATTGTGATCTTTGAGCTATGAGTAAATAAAAGTGTGATGATCATCACTATTAGAGTATTGTCCCATGTGAGGAAATAAAAAAAAAGAGGCCAAAGAGCCCCAAAACAAAAAAAGGGAGAAAAAAAGAAAAGAAAAAAGAGGCCTAGGAGCCCAAATGAAAAAAAAGAAAAGAGAGAAAAAGAGAGAAGGGACAATGCTACTATCTTTTCCACACTTGTGCTTCATGTTAGCACCATTTTCTTCATGATTGATAGCTTCTTGCTTTGTCACTACCATATACTAGTGGGAATCTTTATTATATAACTTGGCTTGTATATTCTAATGATGGGCTTCCTCAAAATTGCCCTAGGTCTTCGTGAGCAAGCAAGTTGGATGCACACCCACTAGTTTTCCTTTTGAGCTTTCACATACTTATAGCTCTGGTGCATCTCTTGTGTGGCAATCCCTACTCATTCACATTGATATCTATTAATGGGCATCTCCATAGCCTATTGATACGCCGAGTCAATGTGACCATCTCCTCTTTTTTGTCTCACAACCACCACCACACTCTATTCCGCCTATAGTGCTATATCCATGGCTCGCGCTCATGTATTGCGTGATAGTTGTAAAAAGTTTGACAAAGTAAGAGTGCGAAAACAATTACTTGGCAAATTCCGGGGTTGTGCATGATTTACATTAGTTGTGTGAGATGATGGAGCAATAGCCAGACTATATGATTTTGTAGGGATAACTTTCTTTGGCCTTGTTATTTTGTAAGTTCATGATTACTTTGCTAGTTTGCTTGAAGTATTACTGTTTTCACGTCAATAGAAAACTATTGTTTCGAATATTACGGATAGGAACATTCATGTCACGTGAAAGAAGTTGCAAAGGACAACTATGCTAGGTAGCATTCCAGATCAAAAACTCATTCTTTATCACTTCCCTACTCGAGGGCGAGCAGGAGTTAAGCTTGGGGATGCTTGATACGTCTCCAACGTATCTATAATTTTTTATGGTTTCATGCTATTATCTTGTCAAACTTTGGATGTTTTGCATGCCTTTTATTTATTTTTTGGGACTAACTTATTAACTCAGTGCCAAGTGCCAGTTCCTGTTTTTTCCATGTTTTTGACCCCTTTCAGAGGAGATTTTGAAACGGAGTCCAAACGGAAGAAAATCCCCGAAAAGATTTTTTCGGGAATGGAAGAAGATCGGGGAGCTTGGGAGCCAAGACAGGGGAGCCCCAGGCCCCCCACAAGCCCGCACCTCGCGGCTAGAGGGGAGGCCGTGCCATCCAGGCTTGTGGGCCTCCTGAGCGTCCCCTAACCTAGGGGTTGCGCGTATATATTCCCTAAAAATCCCAAAAAATCAAGAGATCATCGAAAGTACTTTTCTGCCACCGCAAGCTTCTGTCTCCGCAAGATCCCATCTGGGGCACGTTCTGGTGCCCTGCCGGAGGGGGGATTCGGACACGGAGGGCTTCTCCATTAACACCATGACCTCTCCGATGATGCGTGAGTAGTTCACCATAGACCTACAGGTCCATAGCTAGTAACTAGATGGCTTCTTCTCTCTCTTGGATCTTCAATACAAAGTTCTCCATGATCTTCATGGAGATCTATCTGATGTAATCTTCTTTTGCGGTGTGTTTGTCGAGATCCGATGAATTGTGGATTTATGATCAGATTATCTATGAATCCTATTTGAGTTTCTTCTGATCTCTCTTATGCATGATTTCATATCCTTGTAATTCTCTTCGAGTTGTGGGTTTTGTCTGGCCAACTAGATCTATGATTCTTGCAATGGGAGAAGTGCTTGGTTTTGGGTTCATACCGTGCGGTGACCTCACCCTGTGACAGAAGGGGTAGCGAGGCACGCATCGTGTTGTTGCCATCAAGGGTAAAAAGATGGGGTTTTCATCATTCGTTTGATATTATCCCTCTACATCATGTCATCTTGCTTAAAGCATTACTCTGTTCGTCAAGAACTCAATACACTAGATGCATGCTGGATAGCGGTCGATGTGTGGAGTAATAGTGGTAGATGCAGAAAGTATCGGTCTACTTGTCTCGGACGTGATGCCTATATGTATGATAATTGCCTTAGATATCGTCATGACTTTGCGCGGTTCTATAAATTGCTCGGTAGTAATTTGTTTACCCACCGTAGCACTTGCTATTTTGAGAAAAGCCTCTAGTGAACACTATGGCCCCGAGGGTCTACTCCACACCATATTTTCAGCCTTACACTTTTTACTTCGTTGCACTTTCCGCCTTCAGATCTCACTTTGCAAACAATCTTGAAGGGATTGACAACCCCTTTGAAGCGTTGGGTGCAAGCTTGTTTGTGTTTGCGCAGGTACTCTGGACTTGACGAGACCCTCCTTCTGGATCGATACCCTGGTTCTCAAACTGAGGGAAATACTTACTGCTCCTATGCTGCATCACCCTTTCCTCTTCAAGGGAAAAACCAACGCAAGCCCAGCCTCTGTGAACGTGTCAATTTCTGGCGCTGTTGTCTGTGGGATAGCACCCATCATCGCGGGTGAACAGGTAACCGCCCCATCAATCCAATCCATGACATTGTGGCTTCTGCCATGACTAGGCCTTTAAGTCACGCGCACCCGCCGTAAGATTCTCGTAATGCATGCAGCACGCGTGGCGGAAATAGCGTGTAGTGGTGGGGCAGTTTAGAATAGTGGGTTGGTGGTTGCCCCTTAGAAATTCCATGCATGTGCATGAACTTTGGGCCTGACCCAACAGTGTTGGGCGAGCACGTATGGGCCAGGCCGGGGGGCTCCTGTCGGTGCGCTAGTAATGGGGTACCTAGTGCCCGTGACTTTTGCACTCGCATTAAGAGCATAACCCCTCAAGGGAAACCACCAACCCAAGCAAATAGACGGAACCAGACGCCGGCAAGACCTACAGAAGCAGACCAATATGGGCCCAAGACGGGCCAAGAATCCCCGGCACGTGCCAGGGACGAAGGAACGAGCATCATCTACAAGACCCAGCAAGTCGCCTCCCCGGCAAGCGCGAGACAATCTTCCATCACTCCACCTCCTCGTTATACCAGAGGTGTCGAGCTCCCAGATGTCTAGGTGGCTCTCTCCAGATACGTGGCGACGCATCGGAAGACACATTACGACCAATTGACACCCGTCCACAGGCGCGTCAAGACACCAGGCCACGACCAGCTAATAGGTGGCAGGAGCTTGCGAGGAACGCACCCCCGCTCGCCACCTAAGGCTACATTTATGGCATCCTGTCTTGAGTGCCAGAGTTAGGTATGATAGCACTGTTAGCTATCGAAGCATGTATGTTTTCCACTGTGGACACCACTTGATCTATAAAAGGAGGCCCAAGGAAACCTAGCACATGAATCCACACTCCGAGGATTCAGACCCAGGGGATTTAGGACTCTAGAAGTATTAGCACGCACAGTAACTCTCCACGGCAACCCTTGCTGGGGGAGAACGCCGTGTAAACTTCATCTTCCCCAAATCAATACATGAAAGTAGGAGTAGGGTTTTACGCTTCTCAGCGGCCCAGACCTGGGTAAATGCCCGAGTCTCATCATCGTTCTGCCTTGTAGTTTCTGCTCTTTGTTCCATGCGATCTCCCCGCTGAACCACGAAGGGTCCAAGGGTCCCATAGGTGATCGAGTACACACACCTGCACCGATAATAAGTCTTTAGGGCAGACTTCTAAACCCTCACAAACTCGGTCACCCAGCGATCCACAATTGACTGTTGGATGCTCTAGACCATGACGCCTAACCGTTTGGAGGATGCACAGTCCTCAAAGGTAACAATCGTCGGTTCCACACAAGAATAATCTATTGAGTGATGCTCAATCACTTTGGGGATTTTGGTTTTTGGTTTGAGTGTTTCGGTTTTTTTCTCACTGATGGTTTTCTCTCTTAGTCTTCAAGGAATGGGTTGCTCTCAAATGACAAGTGTTAGTTTTTTTCTTGGAGCAGCCAACCACCTAGTGGTTATGGGGGCGGCTATTTATAGCCTGGGAGCAATCCCAACATGATTTGACATAAATGTCCTAATGATATGGCCATTACGTGCATAAGGTTAGGGACAGCTGGCGCGCGGTGCAGCAACGGTTGGAATCTTTCAACTGTGTAAATCCTCATGTCACTCATATTCCTCACTTGTAGGTAATCCGCAGTGGCGAAAACCTAACTCCTCAGTTATAGAAAATTCCTTACATACCAGAAAATCTTAGTCTCTCTCACTGAAGAATTTGACTAAAGTGTAAAAGATTTCCAAAGGCTTCACTCAAAGGATTGGGTATGTGTAGTCTTTGAGATGAGCATCACTTGGAAACTTTTCCTTAGTTTTACCTCAACCCCTTTAACAGTACGGTGTTCCTATAACTCAAGAGAAAGGAAATGAAACTACAAAAACAAAAGTCTTCACGCTTCAAAGTCCTCGTATCAATTTCTTCACGGACACACCAATTTCCTCACTTTCAAAGTCTTCAAGGAATTACCAAAGTCTTCAACCAAAGACATTCATTTTTAGGGGTCGATATTCTTAGAATAACTCAAACTCCTCACCGACTTATAGAGTATGTGTAAACTCACCAACACATTAGTCTCTAACTTGTAAGTCTTCGATACACCAAAATCAGTAAGGGGCACTAGATGCACTTACACCACTAGCATATGGAAGTAACAAAACATGAGACTCTATATTAAAAACATGGTGCTACATTGAAGCACAAGTGTGGAAAAAGAGGTAGTAGCACTATCCCTTCTCTCTTTTCTCTCATTTATTTATTTTTCTTTTCTTTTTTCTTTTCCTCCCTTTTTAAATTGGGATTTTTAAGTTTGTGCCCCTGGTTCCTTAGCTCAACTCATTCATCCCCGCGCTCTTAAATTTTGCTCAGTTTTCCCCACTCCCTTGTCCGAAACCCTCAGAATTGGTCACAACAAACGTTGCCGTCGGGTCAATGGCTTGACTGTTAACTCTGACGAGTGGGGTCTTGGGGATCATAGTAAATTCAAAAAAATTCCTACGCCATACAAGGATCTATCTATGGAGAAACCAACAACGAGAGAGGTTATAGATCATCTTCATACCTTTGAAGATCGCTAAGCAGAAGCGTTACTATGAACGTGGTCGATGGAGTCGTACTCGCAGTGATTCAGATCGTGGTGGATTCCGATCTACGTGCCGAACTACGGCACCTACGCGTTCAACACACGTGCAGCCCGATGACGTCTCCCGCACCTTGATCCAGCAAGGAGGAGGGAGAGGTTGAGGGAGAGAGCTCCGGAAGAAAGACGGCGTGGTGGCGGTGGAGCTACGTGGTTCTCCAATAGAGCTTCGCTAAGCTGTGCGGAGGACGAGGAGAGAGAGGGGTAGGGCTGTGCCGAGAGAGAAAGAGTTCGTGTATTTATAGGAGGGAAGGAGAGAGGGTGCGCACCCCTAGGGTTCCCTCCATAGGGGTGGCGGCAGCCCTAGATGGACAGGGGGGCGACGACCAGGGCAGGGAGAGGAGGGTGGCAACCTAGGCGGGCCTTGGGCCCCTCCTGCGCCTAGGGTATGCCCCCTTCCACCTCTCCTTGTGCCTTGGGCCTAGGTGGGAGGCGCACGAGCCCACTATGGGTTGGTTCCCTTCCACCTACTGCCCCATGCTAGCCTTTGGGGCTGGTGGCCCCTCCACGTAGACCCCCGGAACCCTTCCAGTGGTCCCGGTACGTTACCGGTGACGCCCGGAACATTTCCGGTGTCCAAAATCTCACTTCCTATATACAAATCTTTACCTCTGGACCATTTCGGAGCTCCTCATGACGTCCGGGATCTCATCCGGGACTCCAAACAACCTTCGGTAACCACATACAATATTTCCCTATAACCCTGGCATCATCAAACCTTAAGTGTGTAGACCCTACGGGTTCGGAGACATGCAGACATGACCGAGACATCTCTCCGGCGAATAACCAACAACGGGGTCTGGATATCCATGTTGGTTCCCACATGTTCCATGATGATCTCATCGGATGAACCACGATTTTTCAAGGATTCAATCAATCCCGTATGCAATTCCCTTTGTCTATCGGTATGATACTTTCCCGAGATTCGATCGTTGGTATCCCTATACCTTGTTCAATCTCCTTACCGGCAAGTCTCTTTACTCGTTCCGTAACACATCATTCCATGGATAACCCCTTAGTCATACTGAGCTCAGTATGATGATGGATTACCGAGTGGGCCCACAGATACCTCTCCGTCACACAGAGTGACAAATCTCGGTCTTGATTCGTACAACTCAACAGACACTTTCGGAGATACCCTAGTGCACCTTTATAATCACCCAGTTACGTTGTGACGTTTGGTACACCCAAAGCACCCCTACGGTATCCGAGAGTTGCACAATCTCAAGGTCTAAGGAAATGATACTTGACATTAGAAAAGCTTTAGCAAGCGAAGAACACGATTTAGTGCTATGCTTAGGATTGGGTCTTCTCCATCACATCATTCTCCAATGATGTAATCCCGTTATCAATGACCTCCAATGTCCATGATCAAGAAACCATGATCATCTATTGATCAACGATCTAACCAACTAGAGGCTCACTAGGGACACATTGTGATCTATATATTCACACAGGTATTATGGTTTCTGGTTAATACAATTATAGCATGAATAATAGACAATTATCATGAACTGGAAATATAATAATAACTACTTTATTATTGCCTCTAGGGCATATTTATAATAGTCTCCCACTTGCATTAGAGTTAATAATCTAGTTACATTGTGATGAATCGAACACCCATAGAGTTCTGGTGCTGATCATGCTTTCCCCGTGGAAGAGGCTTAGTCAACGGGTCTACGACATTCAGATCCGTATGTACTTTACAAATATCTATATCTCCATCCTAGATGTATCCACGAATGGAGTTGAAGCGACGCTTGATGTGCTTGGTCTTCTTGTGAAACCTGGGCTCCTTTGCAATAGCAATAGCTCCAGTGTTGTCATAGAACAGAGTCATTGGGTCCAACGCACTTGGAATCACTCCTAGGTCGGTGATGAACTCCTTCCTCCAGACTCCTTCCTGTGGTGCTTCCGAAGCAGCTATGTACTCTTCTTCACATGTAGATGCCGCCACGACGCTTTGCTTGCAACTGCACCAACTTACTGCCCCATTATTCAAAATGAACACGTATCCGGTTTGTGACTTGGAGTCATCCGGATCTGTATCGAAGATAGCATCGATGTAGCCCTTTATGACAAGCTCTTCGGCACCTCCATAAACAAGAAGCATATATTTAGTCCTTTTCAGGTACTTTAGGATATTCTTGACCGCTGCCAGTGATCCACTCCTGGATCACTCTGGTACCTCCCTACCAAACTTATGGCAAGGTTCACATCAGGTCAGGTACACGGCATGGCATACATGATAGAGCTTATGGCTGAAGCATAGGGGACGGTACTCATCTTTTCTCTATCTTCCGCCGTGGTCGGTCATTGAGTCGCACTCAACCTCACACCTTGCAATACAGGCAAGAACCCCTTCTTAGCCTTTTCCATATTGAACTTCTTCAATATATCATCAAGGTATGTGCTTTGTGAAAGACCTATGAGGCGTCTCGATCTATCTGTATAGATATTGATGCCTAATATGTAAGCAGCTTCTCCAAGGTCCTTCATTGAAAAACTCTTATTCAAATAGGACTTGATGCTTTCCAATAGTTCTATATCATTTTCCACCAACAATATGTCATCCACATATAATATGAGAAATGATACAGAGCTCCCACTCACTTTCTTGTAAATACAGGCTTTTCCATAAGTCTATATAAACCCAAACGCTTTGATCACCTCATCAAAGCGAATGTTCCAACTCCGAGATGCTTGCACCAGCCCATAGATGGAGTGTTGGAGCTTGCATACCTTGTTAGCACTGCTAGGATCGACAAAACCTTCCGGTTGTATCATAGACAATTTTTATTTAAGAGAGCCATTCAGGAATGCTGTTTTGACATCCATTTGCCAGATTTCATAATCATAAAATGCGGCAATTGCTAACATGATTCAGACTGACTTCAGCATCGCTACGGGTGAGAAGGTCTCATCGTAGTCAATCCCTTGAACTTGTCGATAACCCTTAGTGACAAGTCGAGCGTTATAGATGGTCACATTACCATCCGCGTCAGTTTTCTTATTGAAGATCCATTTATTTTCTATGGCTCGCCGATCATAGGGCAAGTCCACCAAAGTCCATATTTTGTTCTCATACATGGATGCTATGTCGGATTTCATGGCCTCAAGCCATTTGTTGGAATCCGGGCCCACTATTGCTTCTTCATAGTTCGAAGGTTCACTGTTTTCTAACAACATGATTTCCATGACAAGGTTGCCGAACCACTTTGGTGTGGAACGTACCCTTGTCGACCTTCAAGGTTCAATAGCAACTTGATCCGAAGTGTCATGATCATCATCATTAACTTCATCTCTAGCCGGTGCATGTGCCTCAGAAACATTTTCTTGCGCCACGCTACTCTCCGGTTCAAGAGGGGGTACAACTACCTCATCAAGTTCTATTTTCCTCCCACTTACTTCTTTAGAGAGAAACTCTTTCTCTAGAAAGGTTCCGTTCTTAGCAACAAAGATCTTGCCTTCGGATCTAAGATAAAAGGTGTACCCAATAGTTTCCTTAGGGTATCCTATGAAGCCGCATTTTTCCGCTTTGGGTTCGAGCTTCTCTGGTTGAAGTTTCTTCACGTAAGCATTGCAGCCCCAAACTTTAAGAAACGACACCTTAGGTTTCTTGCCAAACCATAATGCATACAGTGTCGTCTCAACGGATTTAGACGGTGCCCTATTTAAAATGAATGTGGCAGTTTCCAATGCATATCCCCAAAATATAGCGGTAAATCGGTAAGAGACATCATAGACCGCACCATATCCAATAAAGTGCGATTACGATGTTCAGACACACCGTTACGTTGCGGTCTGCCAAGCGGCATGAGTTGTGAAACAATTCCACACTTTCGTAGGTGTGTGCCAAACTCATGACTCAAATATTCTCCTCCACGATCAGATCATAGAACCTTTATTTTCTTGGCGCGTTGCTTCTCCACCTCACTCTGAAATTCCTTGAACTTTTCAAAGGTTTCAGACTTGTGCTTCATTAAGTAGACATATCCATATCTACTTAAATCATCAGTGAGGGTGAGAACATAATGATAGCCATCGCAAGCTTCAACGCTCATTGGACCGCATACATGGGTATGTATTATTTCCAACAAGTTAGTTGCTCACTCCATTATTCTGTAGAACGGTGTCTTAGTCATCTGGCCCATCAGGCACGGTTCACATGTGTCAAATGATTCAAAATCAAGTGACTCCAAAAGTCCATCTGTATGGAGTTTCTTCATGCGTTTTACGCCAATATGACCAAGGCGGCAGTGCCACAAGTATGTGGGACTATCATTATCAACCTTGCATCTTTTCGCACTCACACTATGAATATGTGTAACATCACAATCGAGATTCATCAGGAATAAACCATTAACCAGCGGGGCATGACCATAAAACATATCACTCATATAAATAGAACAACCTTTATTCTCATATTTAAATGAGTAGCCATCTTGCATCAAGCGAGATCCCGATGCAATGTTCATGCTTATAGAAGGTACTAAATAACAATTATTAAGGTTTATAGCTAATCTCGAAGGTAGATGTAGAGGTAGCGTGCCGACGGCGATCACATCGACCATGGAACCATTCCCGACGCGCATCGTCACCTTGTCCTTAGCCAGCCTACGCTTGTTCTATAGTTCCTGCTTAGAGTTGCAAATGTGAGCAACAACACCGGTATCAAATACCCATGTGCTACTACGAGTGCTGGTAAGGTACACATCAATAACAAGTATATCACATATACCTTCGACGTTGCCGGCCTTCTTGTCCGCTAAGTACTTGGGGCAATTCCGCTTCCAGTGACCGGTTCCCTTGCAGTAGTAGCACTCTGTCTCAGGCTTAGGTCCTTTCTTTGACTTCTTCCCGGTAACTGGCTTACCGGGCGCGGCAACGGCTTTGCCGTCTTTCTTGAAGCTTTTCTTACCCTTTCCCTTCTTGAAACTAGTGGTCTTATTGACCATCGACACTTGATGCTCTTTCTTGATTTCTACCTCTGCAGATTACAGCATTGAATACAACTCGGGAATAGTCTTATCCATCCCTTGCATGTTGTAATTCATCACAAAGCCTTTGTAGCTAGGTGGAAGCGACTGGAGGATTCTATCAATGACCGCATCATCCGGAAGTTCAACTCCCAACTGAGTCAAGCGGTTGTGCAACCCAGACATTTTGAGTATGTGCTCACTGACAGAACTATTTTCCTCCATCTTACAGCTAAAGAACTTGTCGGAGACTTCATATCTCTCAACCAGGGCATGAGCTTGAAAAACAAGTTTCAGCTCCCCGAACATCTCATATGCTCCGTGTTTCTCAAAACGCCTTTGGATCCCCTGTTCTAAACTGTAAAGCATGCCGCATTGAACGAGAGAGTAGTCATCACTCCGTGACTGCCAAGCGTTCCTAACGTCCTGGGTTGCCGCAGGAACGGGAGGATCACCTAGCGGTGCATCAAGGATATATGCCTTCTTGGAAGCCATGAGGATGAGCTTTATGTTATGAGCCCAGTCCGCATAGTTTCTCACATCATCTTTCAGCTTGGTTTTCTCTAGGAACGCGTCGAAGTTGAATGGGACATTTGCGTTGGCCATTGAATATACAATATTTGTAAAGACAATTTTAGACTAAGTTCATCTAATCAAATTACTAATGAACTCCCACTTAGATCGACATCCCTCTAGTCATCCAAGTGTTACATGACCCACGTCGACTAGCCCATATCCGATCATCACGTGAGACGGACTAGTCATCAATGGTGAGCATCTCCATGCTGATCGTATCAACCATACGACTAATGTTCGACCTTTCGGTCTCCCGTATTCAAGGCCATGTTTGTACATGCTAGGCTCGTCGAGTGAACCTAAGTGTTTTGCGTGTGTAAACTGGCTATCACCCGTTGTATGCGAACGTTAGAATCTAGCACACCCGATCATCACGTGATGCTTCGAGACAACGAACCTTTGTAACGGTGCACACTTAGGGGAATACTTATCTCAAAATTTTAATGAGGGATCATCTTATATTTGCTACCGTCATTCTAAGCAATAAGATGTAAAACATGATAAACATCACATGCAATCATATAGTGACATGATATGGCCAATATCATCTTGATTCTTTGATCACCATCTTCGGGGCACCATGATCATCATCATCACCGGCATGACACCATGATATCCATCATTGTGTCTCTGTGAAATTGTCACGCCAACTATTACTTCTACTACTATAGCTAAAAGTTAGCGATAAAGTAAAGTAATCAACATGGCGTTGCATCTCATACAATAAATCAAGACAACTCCTATGGCTCATGTCGGTTATCATACTCATTGACATGCAAGTCGTGAATCCTATTAGAAGAACATGATCTATCTCATACATCACATATGTAACATCACATCCTTTTGGCCATATCACATCACATGGCATACCCTGCAAAAACAAGTTAGACGTCCTCTAATTGTTGTTGCAAGTTTTACGTGGCTGGTTTGGGTTTCTAGCAAGAACGTTTCTCACCTACGTGACAGCTACAACGTTCATATGTCAATGCTATTTACCCTTCATAAGGACCCTTTTCATCGAATCCAATTTGACTAAAGTGGGAGAGACAGACACCCGCTAGCCACCTTATGCACCAAGTGCATGTCTGTCGATGGAACCAGTCTCACGTAAGCGTACGTGTAAAGACGAACCGGGCCGCTTCATCCCACAATACCGCCGATAAAATATAAGACTAGTAACGGCAAGCAAGTTAACAAATCAGCGCCCATAACTATTGTGTTCTACTCGTGCATAGAACTACGCATAGAACCTTGGCTCTGATACATCTGTTGGGGATCGTAGTAAATTCAAAAAAATTCCTACGCCATACAAGGATCTATCAATGGAGAAACCAGCAACGAGAGAGGTTGTAGAGCATCTTCATATCGCTAAGCGGAAGCATTACTATGAACGCGGTAGATGGAGTCGTACTCGCAGCGATTCAGATCGCGGTGGATTCCGATCTACGTGCCGAACTATGGCACCTCCGCATTCAACACACGTGCAGCCCGGTGACGTCTCCCGCACCTTAATCCAGCAAGGAGGAGGGAGAGGTTGAGGGAGAGAGCTCCGGCAGCATGACGACATGGTGGCGGTGGAGCTACGTGGTTCTTTGACAGAGCTTCGCTACGCTGTGCGGAGGACGAGGAGAGAGAGGGGTAGGGCTGCGCCGAGATGGAAAGAGTTTGTGTCTCAAATCAGCCCCAATACATCAGGTATTTCTAGCAGGGAGGGAGAGAGGGTGCACACCCCTAGGGTTCCCTCCCTAGGGGTGGCGGCAGCCCTAGATGGCCAGGAGGGCGGCGGCCAGAGCAGGGAGAGGAGGGTGGCGCCCTAGGTGGGCCTTGGGCCCCTCCTGCGCCTAGGGTTTGCCCCCTTCCACCTCTCCTTGCGCCTTGGTCCTAGGTGGGAGGCGCACCAGCCCACTCTGGGCTGGTTCCCATCCACCTTTTGGCCCATGCTAGCCTTTGGGTCTGGTGGCCCCTCCCGGTGGACCCCCGGAACCCTTCCGGTGGTCCCGGTACGTTACCGGTGACGCCCGAAACATTTCCGGTGTCCAAAATCTCACTTCCTATATATAAATCTTTACCTCCATACCATTTCGGAACTCCATGTGACGTGTGGGATCTCATACGGGACTCCGAACAACCTTCGGTAACCACGTACACTATTTCCCTATAACCCTGACGTCATCGAACCTTAAGTGTGTAGACCCTACGGGTTCGGGTGACATGCAGACATGACCAAGACATCTCTCCCGCCAATAACTGACAGCGGGGTCTGGATATCCATGTTAGTTCCCACTTGTTCCATGATGATCTAATCGGGTGAACCACCATGTCATGGATTCAATCAATCCCGTATGCAATTCCCTTTGTCTATCGATATGATACTTGCCCGTGATTCGATCGTCGGCATCCCTATACCTTGTTCAATCTCGTTACCGGCAAGTCTCTTTACTCTTTCCGTAACACATCATCCCGTTTCTAACCCCATAGTCACACTAAGCTCAATATGATGATGGATTACCGAGTGGGCCCAGAGATACCTCTCTGTCACATGGAGTGACAAATCCCGGTCTCGATTCGTACAACTCAACAGACACTTTCGGAGATACCCGTAGTGCACCATTATAATCACCCAGTCACGTTGTGACGTTTGGTACACCCAAAGCACTCCTACGGCATCTAGGAGTTGCACAATCTCACGGTCTAAGGAAATGATACTTGACATTATAAAAGCTTTAGCAGACGAACAACACGATCTAGTGCTATGCTTAGGATTGGGTCTTGTCCATCACATCATTCTCTAATGATGTGATCCCATTATCAATGACATCTAATGTCCATGACCAGGAAACCACGATCATCCATTAATCAACAAGCTATCTGATACGTGTCCAACGTATCTATAATTTTTGATGGTTCCATGCTATTATCTTGTCAAACTTTGGATGTTTTGTATGCCTTTTATATCTTTTTGGGGACTAACTTATTAACTCAGTGCCAAGTGCGAGTTCCTGTTTTTTCCGTGTTTTTGACCCTTTTCGAAGGAGGATTTTAAACGGTGTCCAAACGGAATAAAACTTCCGAAAAGATTTTTCCGGGAACAGAAGATACGCACCAGACTTGAGAACCAAGGCAGTGGCCAGCAGTGGACCCCACAAGCCCCCTAGGCGCGGCCAGGTGGGACCGCGCCTAGCAGGCTTGTGGGGCCCCTGTGGCTCGTCTGCCCTACCTCTTCTGCCTATAAATTCAGAAAAAATCCAAAACTGACGAGGACATCCACGAAAATACCTTTCTGCCGCCGCAAGCTTCTGTCTCCGCAAGATCCCATCCGGGGCACGTTCTGGTGCCCTGCCAGAGGGGGGATTCAGATACGGAGGGCTTCTTCATCAACACCACGACCTCTCCGATGATGCGTGAGTAATTCACCATAGACCTTCGGGTCCATAGCTAGTAGCTAGATGGCTTCTTCTCTCTCTTGGATCTTCAATACAAAGTTCTCCATGATCTTCATGGAGATCTATCCGATGTAATCTTCTTTTGTGGTGTGTTTGTCGAGATCTGATGAACTATGGATTTATGATCAGATTATCTATGAATCTTATTTGAGTTCTTCTGATCTCTTGTATGCATGATTTCATATCCTTATAATTCTCTTCGAGTTGTGGGTTTTGTTTGGCCAACTTGATCTATGATTCTTGCAATGGGAGAAGTGCTTTGTTTTGGGTTCATACCGTGCGGTGACCTTATCCAGTGACAGAAAGGATAGCGAGGCACGCATCATGTTGTTGCCATCAAGGGTAAAAAGATGGGGTTTTCATCATTTGTTTAGTTTATCCCTCTACATCATGTCATCTTGCTTAAAGCGTTACTATTCGTCATGAACTCAATACACTAGATGCATGCTGGATAACAGTCGACGTGTGGAGTAATAGTAGTAGATGCAGAAAGTATCGGTCTACTTGTCTCGGACATGATGCCTATATGTATGATCATTGCCTTAGATATCGTCATGACCTTGCGCAGTTCTATCAATTGCTCGACAGTAATTTGTTCACCCACCGTATTATTTGCTATTTTGAGAGAATCCTCTAGTGAACACTATGGCCCCCGGGTCTACTTCACACCATATTTTCCGCCTTACAATTTTACTTCGTTGCACTTTCCGCCTTCTGATCTCACTTTGCAATCAATCTTGAAGGGATTGACAACCCCTTTATAGCGTTGGGTGCAAGCTCTTTTGTGTTTGCGCAGGTACTCTAGACTTGGCGCGATTCTCCTACTAGATTGATACCTTGGTTCTCAAACTGAGGGAAATACTTACTGCTCCTGTGCTGCATCGCCCTTTCATCTTCAAGGGAAAAACCAACGCCAGCTCAAGAGGCAGCAGAAGGATTTCTGCCGCCGTAGCACTATCCAACTAGAGGCTCACTAGGGACACATTGTGATCTATTCACACATGTATTACGGTTTCTGGTTAATACAAGTATAGCATGAATAATAGACAATTACCATGAACAAGGAAATATAATAATAACCAATTTATCATTGCCTATAGGGCATATTTCCAACAGTCTCCCACTTGCACTAGAGTCAATAATCTAGTTCACATCACTATGTGATTGCAATGAATCCAACACCCATACAGTTCTGGGGTTCATGTCTTGCTTGTGAGAGAGGTTTATTAGTCAACGGGCCTGAACCTTTCAGATATGTGTGTGCTTTACAAATATATATGTCTTCATATAGATACTGCTACCATGCACCATTTCTAACTATTCCAAATGACTGCTCCACTATTCGAATCCGGTTTACCACTCAGAGTCATACGGATTAGTGACAAAGCTTGCATCGACATAACTCCTTTACGACGAACTCTTTAATCACCTCCATAATCGAGAAAAATTCCTTAGTCCATTAGTTACTAAGGATAGCTTTGACCGCTGTCTAGTGATCCATTCCTGGATCACTCTTGTACCCCTTCACTGACTCATGGCAAGGCACACTTTAGGTGTGGTACACAGCATAGCATACTTATAGAGCTTACGGCTGATGCATAGGGGACGACATTCGTCCTTTCTCTTTCTTCTTCCGTGGTCGGGCTTTTGAGTCTTACTCAAAATTCACACCTTATAACACAGCCAAGAACTCCTTTTGCCAATCTATTTTGAACACTTTCAAAACTTGTCAAGGCATGTATTTTTGTTGAAAGTTCTATTAAGCACTTTGATCTATCTTCATAGATCTTGATGCTCAACTCTCAAGTAGCTTCATCCAGGTCTTCCTTTGAAAAACTCCTTTCAAACAACCCTTTATGCTTTGCGGAAATTCTACATTATTTCCGATGAACAATATGTCAACCACATATATTCATCAGAAATTCTATAGTGCTCCCACTCACTTCTCTGGAAATACAAGTTTCTCATAAACTTTATATAAAACCAAGAACTTTGATCATCTCATCAAAGTGTATATTCCAACTCCGAGATGCTTGCTCCAGTCCATAGAAGGATCGCTGGAGCTTTGCATACTTGTTAGCACCCTTTAGGATCGACCAAATCTTCTGGTTGTATCACATACAACCTTTCCTCAAGGAAACCGTCGAGGAAACAATATTTTGACATCCTATCTGCAAGATTTCATAAATGATGCAACAACTGCTAACATAATTCCAACAGACTTCCAACATCGCTACGAGTGAGAAAGTCTCATCGTAGTCAACTCTTTGAACTTTGTCAAAAAAATCTTCGTGACAAGTCGAGCTTTCTTAATTGTGACTTTTAACCATTATCGTATGTCTTCCTTTTAAATATCCATTCACAGTTAATAGTCTTATGACCATCAAGTGGTTCTTTCAAAGTCTTTACTTTGTTTTCATACATGGATCCTCTCTCGGATTTCATGGCCTCCAGCCATTTGTTAGAATCCGGACCCACCAACGCTTCTCCATTGCTCGTAGGTTCATTATTGTCCAACAACATGACCTCTAAGACAAGGTTGTCTTACCACTCTGTAGTAGTAGTACGTGACCTTGTCGACCTACCAGGTTTGTAGTGACTTGATCCGAAGTTTCATGATCACTACCATTAGCTTCCACTTCAATTGATGTAGGTGCCACAGGAACAACTTCCCACGCCCTACTACACACACTAGTTGAAGTGATGGTTCAATAACCTCATCAAGTCACCACCATACTCCCACTCAATTCTTTCGAGAGAAACATTTCCTTGAAAAAGGACCCGTTTCTAGAAACAAACACATTTGCTTCCGGATCTGAGATAGGAGCTATACCCAACTGTTTTGGGTGTCCTATGAAGACGCATTTGTTCGCTTTGGGTTCGAGCTTATCATGCTGAAACTCTTTCACATAAGCATCGCAACCCCAAACTTTTAAGAAACGACAGTTTTGGTTTCTCTAAACCATAATTCATACGGTGTCATCTCAACGGATTTATGTGGTGCCCTGTTAAAGTGAATGTGGTTGTCTCCAATGCCTAACCCATAAACGATAGTGGTAATTTGATAAGAGATATCATAGTATGCACCATATCTAATAGGGCACGACTATGACATACGTACACACCATCATACTATGGTTTTCCAGGTGGCATTAGTTGTGAAACAATTTTCAGATTGTCTTAAATGTTTACAAACTCGTAACTCAGATATATATGTTTACCTCCACGATCACATCGTAGACATATTATCCTCTTGTCACGATGATCTTCAACTTCACTCTGAAATTACTTGAACCTTTCAATAATTCAGACTTGTGTTTCATCAAGTAAATACACTAGTATCTACTCAAATCATTTGCGAAGTAAGAACATAATGATATCCACTGTGTGCCTCGGCACTTATTGGACTGCACACATCAAAATGATACCCACTCCGTTCCTCGGTACACATCGAACTGCACACATCAAAATGTATTACTTCCAACAAGTTACTTTCTTGTTCCATCTCACTGGAAAACGAGGTCTTCAGTCATCTTGACCATGCATGTCTCAACTGATTCAAAGAATCAAGTGAGTCCAAACGATCCATCCACATGGAGTTTCTTCATGCGTTTATACCATCAGGAATGGTTTGCATGTCTCAAATGTTTCAAAAATAAGTGAGTACAAAGATCCATCAACATGGACCTTCTTCATGCATTTTATAGCAATATGACTTAAGCAGCAGTGCCACAAGTAAGTGGTACTATCATTACTACTTTGTATCTATTGGCAACAATAGTATGAACATGTGTATCACTACGATCGAGATTCAATAAACCATTCATTTTAGGTGCAAGACCATTGAAGGTAGTATTCAAGTAAACACAATAACCATTATTCTCTTAGATGAAAAACCGTATTGCCATAAACATAATCCAATCATGTCTATGCTCAACGCAAACACCAAATAAAAATTACTAACACTAATCTCGATGGTAGAGGGAGCGTGCTATGTTTGATCATATCAACCTTGGAAACATTTTCAACACACATCGTCACCTCGCCTTTAGCTAGTCTCCGTTTATTCCATAGCTTTTATTTTGATTTACTAACACTTAGCAACTGAACCGGTATCTAATACCCTGGTCCTACTAGGAGTAGTAGTGAAGTACACATCAATATCATGTATATCCAATATACTTTTGTCGACTTTGCCAGCCTTCTCATCTACCAAGTATCTAGGGTAGTTCCTCTTCAGTGACTATTCCCCTCATTACAAAAGCACTTAGTCTCAGGTTTGGGTTCAACCTTGGGTATTTTCACTAGAGCAACAACATGTTTTCTGTTTTAATGAAGTATCCCTTCATGCCTTTGCCCTACTTGAAACTAGCGGTTTTACAAACCATCAACAATTAATGCTCCTTTTTGATTTCTACTTTCGTGGTGTCAAACATCGCAAATAGCTCAAGGATCATCATATCCATCCCTGATATGTTATAGTTCATCACAAATCTCTAGTAGGTTGGTGGAAGTGACTTTGTAGAACCATCACTATCTCATCTGGAAGACTAACTCCCACTTGATTCAAGTGACTTGTAGTACTCAGACAATCTGAGAACATGTTCAATGATTGAATTTTTCTCCTTACTTTGTGGACAAAGAATCTTGTCAGAGGTCGCATACCTCTCAATGTGCACGAGCATGAAATCCTAATTTCATCTCTTGGAACATCTCGTATGTCCCGCGACGTTTGAAGCGTCTTTAGCGCCTCAATTCTAAGCCGTTCAAGCAATATGCACTGAACTATCATGTAGTTATCAAAAACGTGTATGTCAGATGTTCGCAACATCCACAGATCACGCTTGGGGTTCAGCGCACCGAGCGGTGCATTAAGGACATAAGCCTTCTGCTTAGCAATGAGGACAATCCTGAGTTAACGGACCTAGTCCGCACAATTGCTACTTCTATCTTTCAACTAAGTTTTCTCTAGGATCATATCAAAAACATGTAGAGCTATAGTGCAAGTTATAACATAATTTGTAAAGACCTTTTGACTATCTTCAGGATAATTAAGTTCATCTAATCAAATTATTTAATGAACTCCCACTCAGATCGACATCCCTCTAGTCATCCAAGTGAAACGTGATCCACGTCAACTAGCACGTGTCCGATCATCACGTGAGACGGACTAGTCATCAATGGTGAGCATCTCCATGATGATCGTATCAACCATACGACTCATGTTCGACCTTTCGGCCTCCCGTATTCGAGGCCATGTTTGTACATGCTAGGCTCGTCGAGTCAACCTAATTGTTTTGCGTGTGTAAATTGGCTTACACCCGTTGTATGCGAACGTTAAAATCTATCACACCCGATCATCACGTGGTGCTTCGACACAACGAACCTTCGCAATAGTGCACACTTAGGGGAATACTTATCTCGAAATTTTAATGAGGGGTCATCTTATCTTTGCTACCGTCGTTCTAAGCAATAAGATGTAAAACATGATAAACATCACATGCAATCATATAGTGACATGATATGGCCATTATCATCTTGCTCCTTGGATCTCCATCTTCGAGGCACCATGATCATCAACGTCACCGGCATGACACCATGATCTCCATCAATGTGTCTCCGTGAAGTCGTCACGCCAACTATTACTTCTACTACTATAACTAACCGTTAGCGATAAAGTAAAGTAATCAACATGGCGTTGCATCTCATACAATAAATTAAGACAACTCCTATGGCTCCTGCCGGTTTTCATACTCATCGACATGCAAGTCGTGAATCCTATTACAAGAACATGATCAATCTCATAAATCACATATGTAACATCACATCCTTTTGGCCATATCACATCACATAGCATACCCTGCAAAAACAAGTTAGACGTCCTCTAATTGTTGTTGCAAGTTTTACGTGGCTGATTTGGGTATCTAGCAAGAACGTTTCTTACCTACATGACAACCACAACTTTGATATGCCAATACTATTTACCCTTCATAAGGACCCTCTTCATTGAATCTGATCCGACTAAAGTGGGAGAGACAAACACCTGCTAGCCACCTTATGCAACTAGTGCATGTCAGTCGGTGGAACCAGTATCACGTAAGGGTACGTGTAAAGTCGGTCCAGGCCGCTTCATCCCACGATGCCGCTGAATCAAGATAAGAGTAGTAACGGCAAGCAATTGACAAAATCAGCGCCCACAACTTTTGTGTTCTACTCGTGCATACAATCTATGCATAGAACCTTGGCTCGGACGCCACTGTTGGGGAACATAGTAATTTCAAAAAAAATCCTACGCCAAACAAGGATCTATCTATGGAGAAACCAGCAACGAGTGATGGGGTAGAGCATCTTCATACCTTTGAAGATCTCTAAGAGGAAGCGTTACTAGAACACGGTAGATGGAGTCGTACTCGCAGCGACACAGATCGCGGTCGGTTCCAATCTATGTGCCGAATCACGGCACCTCCGTGTTCAACACACGTGCAGCCCGGTGACGTCTCCCACGCCTTGATCCCGCAAGGAGGAGGGATAGGTTGAGGGAGAGCTCTGGCAGCACGACGGCGTCGTGGCAGTGGAGCTACGAGCTATTCCGACAGGTCTTCGCCAAGCACTGCGGAAGAGGAGGAAGAGGAGGAGTAGGGCTGAGCTGAGAGAGAGAGATTTCTGTGTCTCAAACAGCCCCAAAACCACTGGTGACGTCTCCCATGCCTTGATCCAGCAAGGAGGAGGGAGAGGTTGAGGGAGAGCTCCGACAGCACGACGGCGTGGTGGCGGTGGAGCTACGAGGTATTCCGACAGGGCTTCGCCAAGCACCACGGAAGAGGAGGAAGAGGAGGAGCAGGGCTAGGCCGAGAAAGAGATTTATGTGTCTCAAACAGCCCCAAAACCACCGATATATATAGGAGGAGAGGGAGGGGTGCCCACCCTTAGGGTTCCCACCCCTAAGGGTGCGGCATCCCTAGATGGGGTAGGGAGGGCAGCGGCCAAAGGGTGGATACGAGGTGTCGGGACCCCGATCCTAAGTCATAAGAACGCAGCTTGTAACACATACATCACTTTGCGGGCTCACTCACGATAAATTCCATGGCTGCACCTTACCTTGGCCGGGAAAATTTGCGTCTTTCGGCTCACGTATATGAATGTGTCGCTAGCATTCAAACGACAAAGAACCCGGGTCAACATGACTAGTTATAAACCCAAGTGGTACATCCGTACAGGGACAGGCATACATAACCCAGCAAAGCAGGTGCCGGTCATCAGCGTGTGTAGACGAGTGGTAGCAAGCTACAAGGACTCCATTACATCGCGTGACATTTCCCCGAAGGGACAAACACAACACCAAAGAAGGATACATGCCGGTCAATCAATGTGTCTGGAGCAGTAGCAAGCTACCAAAGCTCAATGGAAGCACAAAGAGCCATTTCCGTGTAAAGAGTACTACTAAAGGCACACAACTAGGTGTCGAATCCCACACATATAATGCATTTCATAACATACACATAATATGCATAATATGTATAGATACAACATGGCATCACAACATAACTCTATGACTCGAGCTTTTATTAAAGACTCATAAGAATCAACATAGTGTGATATTACAAACAGGGGTCTCGTGACCCGACACTCAAGTCATACAAACATCAAGAGGAAGCATAACATGTTTGGGTACAGACATCTATTAAAAATGGCTGGAGGAGCCTGAAAAGCTACGACGACCCTACCAAAGGAACCAGACCTCTGTCTGGGATTCCCAAGCTATTCCGGTCAACATCGAACACATCGCGTAGAAACCTTTAACGAGACTAAAATATTCTCTGCAGAAACATAAATAAAGCAACCATGAGTACAAAGGTACTCAGCAAGACTTACATCAGAACTATCTACATATGCATCTGTATCAATGAAAGGATTGTGGGGTTTGATTACAGCAAGCCATCTTTGACTCTTGGCTAACCTGTAATACAACTACCATTTTTTTCTTTGAGGTGGTATAGCGCACACGGGTCCACATATTCACTAATTCAATACACCACTATGGATCCACTCTCGTCTCCCTACGAGAAGGCCATCCATAGCACTCACACTTATCTTGCATATTTTAGAGTATCCATTTCATGTTGTCTATGTACCACGTAATGTTTCCAAGTAGTCCATATCCGAGGACGCTGCTACTCGAACAGATTAAATCACCCTACGGGGGTATACTTCTTCACACATGCTCTCACCACTTAGCACCATATGCACGTCATGCATCTCGGCAACCTTCAAGCGGAACCACTGACGTGGGTGTCGGCCACGACCGTTAACCACACAAGACCCTAGTCCAGGTGTATCGCCTATTTGAGACTGAACGCGCAAGGAAGTCCGGTTGAGGTTTCCTCTATGGCCCCAAACGATGTACAGAGGGTTCCCAAGCCCACCATCTAGGTGCCAATGGTACACCATGCCACTGTGTATCTACCGCACTGAAGCCTACCCCGTCGGGCAGAGCTAAACACGGCCACCAACACTTTTCCTACAAACACCAGAAACTAATTGCAACTCCTGGACAAAGATCTAGGTGATTAATAAGCCGAGCGGGGTCATATTTCAGGGCCCAATGCATGGTACTATCTTGTCTTGGATAACATACACAGAACTCAGTTCTTAAGGACGGTCTCAATGAGACAACCCACCATGTACTCCTACATCGCCTCTCATCGCTACCTTTACCAAATCGTATTCACACACTTTACTCTTACACAGTAGGGCATGAACACAACCATTCCGATACATCATCCAGATGGATCAGACCCGACACAACTCTAAGCATAGCAGGCACAGTAATCAAGCATCGATGAGTAAGCACAACAGGGCTCAAGCAGTTGCTACTCATGCTAAGTGGTTTCAACTATTTACTTTGGCAAAATCAGGTCATGCAGAGGAATGGGTTCAACTACCGAGAACATGTAACAAATGAATCATGTTTGTCCTAATGCAATAAAAGAGAGCTGGAGCGAGAGAGTGGGTTTATATCAGTATGCTCAAGGGGGTGTTGCTTGCCTGACAGTTCCGAAGATAGCAATGAGTCTTCATCAATGTCAATGATCACATTGTCGGAACCATCGTCTACCGAGAGGAAAACAGCGCCGGCAATAGAAAAGAACACATTCAATGCAAAGCAACAAAAATGATGTATGATATGGCATGTTAAGGTACTGAGTTAGCTAGCTCAATGTTTGGTCATATTAATTGAAGTGGAATTCAAATAGGCATCAAATTCCAACAACAAACTATTTATTAAATTTACCCTAATCATCATTTTACCTACTTGGTGATGTTAACATTCTCAAACATGCATGAAAACGCCATAATCAGATTCCCTGAATTTTTATGATCATTTTTCATTTATAAATTATTTTCATCGGACTTATATTGTATTTTCTATGATTTTTCAAAGTTTAGGATATTTTTTGGAATTATTTAAATCCAGAAATCAAATATTGTGTCACCTCTGTGACACAGTCACGCGAGCAGTCAATAATGCCAGGTCAGGTCAAACTGACGTGTGGGTCCACACGTCAGTGTCATACTTAACTAATAGAGTTAAATTAATTCTAATTCTTAAATTAGAGGCATTGGGCCCACTGTTAGTGTCTCATTTGGCTAACGAAAGAATTAGTGCTAATGGTTGTCTAAAATAAAACTAAAAATGGGTGGGGCCCGCCTGTCATTGACCCCTTGGGGTCAAATCCTGGCTAGCAGGGTCAAGGCCACCAATGGCGCAGCGCCGGCAGCAGCAAACGCGGCGGGGCTCGATGAACTTCGCCATTCGATGATCATTTGGATGGCCGAGGCCATCTACGCGAAGCCCAGGTTTGACCGCATCCATCCCGACCCAGCCATGGGCCAGGAGGTGGCCGGAACGAGGCCGACGACGACCTCGGGCGGCGGCCAGAGTTGGCCATGGTGGGCCTAGAGCTAGGAGGCGCGGGAGGGGGAGATGAGGCCGGTTGCGTCTCTAGGTTAGCTCACCGAGCACGCTGGAGTGCTCAGCAGGCGAGGGAGGCCCTGGCCACGGCGGCCATGGCCAATGGCGAGGAGCTCACGGGATCCGCGGCCAGTGGGGGTTAGAGGAGGGGAAAACACGATTGGGAGGGGGAAATCGATCGAGAGCCTCACTGCAATCCTTCTAGCGATGGTGGCAAGCTCAGAGACACGCCGGAGGCAGCGAATCGATGGCGGCAACAGCCCCTGGGGGAGAGTGGCACATAGGAAAAAGAGAGGGAGAGAAGGAGGAAGAAGATGAGGCAGAGGGGTCCGGGGGAGGAAGATAAGAGAGGCACGGGGGCGAGGCGTCACGTTGGCTAGGAGGGCCAGGCAGGCACGGAGAAGGTGGCGCGAGGCCACAGCACCGCCCCTGCTTCTCCTCTGCCTACTGGCATAGGTTGAAGAAGACCACAGCACCCCTGGTGGGCTGGGCCGAAGGTGAGCGCCAGGTAAGTTCTTCTCTCTTTTATTTCTTTTTTTTATTTCCTATTTTCTAATTTCTGACATTTGTTTTGATTTGTTTAAAATACCAAATCACTTTATAAAATTCTGAAAAAATGTATGTGGCCTCTTATAATATATTCAGAACCACTCACCAATTTCCAGAATTATTGGATCTATAAAATTATTTATGGCATTTATAAATCCAATTCAAATAGGGTTGAATTAATTCAAATGCCCGATATGAAATGATTCTGTGATCCAATAATGTTGGTTGACATGTTTATCTCAGTCCAATATTTTATTGGAAAATGAGGAACATTTCCCTGTAGTTGTTTGAGGTAACTTTTATCTTGGTCATTTGACAAAATTCTTTATAAAACTTGATCATATCTCAATTCAAATACTTTTGAATTTAGAATGCATGCATGAGTATGCATTGGCAAGCAATGCTAAGCTAGGGTTGTGACAACTCACCCCCACTAAACAAGAATCTTGTCCCGAGATTCAAGCGTAGGATAGGAGTAGATAGGGGACACTAGTTCTCAGAATCTTTACGATCCAATTGCCCTTCTCGAAGATGTTGATTCGTTGCATCAGGTTGATCTTGACATCTTTGTCTTTGAGGTCTTCATCTAACACGACGACAAGAGCAGAAAGACTCTACAAGATTCGATCTCCTCAAAGATCGAGCAACTCAAGATTAACTCATAGAATGAGACGTAGGAACGTCCCTTGTGCTGAGACACAAAACACATAACACGGATGAGGAAATGAGGCATATGACAGAGGTTCAATAGGTAGGCAACAATCCCACGCTTAAAGAGATGGTGACAAGGTTTCAAAGTAGCAAGGATTAAGTTGCCCTTCATACCATAACGGGGCACCTTAGGAGGGTGACTCGTAGAGTTATTCCCTTAAGTGGCAAAAAGAATTCCTTTTGATACAAATATCATTAAAACTCTTCATACCAGGGCAAGGCAATTCACAATTGATCATTTGAAAGAATTCAAAAGAATGGCATACTCAGATTGGAAAGAAACTAGAATTATAGGACAACTCGGCAAACGGAAGGCACATTCCAATTGATACCGAGGGTATAATCTAGTGTCTGAGCGTGCTCTCAAGAACTTGAGCATTTCCATATTCATCAAAGTTTTACCAATATCTGTGCCAAGATCTTGGTGACACATACTACCAAGATGAATAATGGTGGAGGATGCAGATGCAAAGGAAGACAACACTGTCTCAGATTTCACCTTAGTTATGTCAAGGGAACGAAATCTGGTTAATCGATCGATAGACATTTAGCACTCTACTTCTAATCCTTGATGTACTAGCACAACCCAATTATAGGTCATGCTTAATATCTAGCGCATCAAGTATAGGTCGGACTTCGGGGCTAAAAAGGGGTCCATGAGGAACAACTTCCAAAATAAGTCATACAAGGTCCTCACAGGGAGATGGCTAAGGTTGCTGATGCGAGATATTATAATATTAAGTATCCCGGCTAGGTGTGTTAGCCCCGACATCACTTTACCGTGTTACAGAGAGACCAATATTATAATTCTTGGGAAATGTTCCAACCATCATATCTGGTTGGTGACATGATGTTTCAGACTCAGCATGTCTGAAAAGAAAGTTTGCAACACAAATCGACGAGATAACGTTGCGAGATTCTCAGGAAATGAACTACGGAAGACAACTCCAAAACATGAGCTGGATTCCAAGACCCACGTGAACACAGTGCCCAAAGCAATGATGAGCACAAGAAAAGTCTTACAACAAAACACTACCGAGTTCTGGGTGGGAATCATCATTGCGGATAACGAAGCCATGTGCAAGTCCATCTGGTACCTTCAAGAATGGCACTTAACTTCTTTTCCTCGAAAAAATCAATCAGTGGCTTGGTGTGCTAGGAAATATATATGGAATGGAGGTAGCTAATCTCTCATACCATAGAATACTTCGCACGTGCATGACTGACTTGAGATGATTCTGAAGAAAACAAATTAACTTTTCTCGAATTCACGGTGGCAACTTGCATCAATTACACGTGAATGGAGAGGAAGTCACTTCTTACACCTAACATATACCTCATGCACGAGACACGAAGACAATGTATACAAAGTTTCCAACACTAGCTTAATGTCCAACATAGATCATGGAACAAATGAAAATGTTGCCGATGGGCTCAACAACATTTCATCAAGATACCCATATAAATGGATTTCCACAACTATGTGAGAAAGATAGTAGCATTGGTCAGATCAAAGAATATAATGGTGTATGCTCAAGGAAATCCATGAGTAAGACACTTTTACGGAAATCTTTGGTTCTGAGTTTTGATTTGACAATATCCCATACTCAAATCAAAATTGGACAAGATAATATATGCAACAATTGATTACACGAATCAACCGATGACAATATCATCTTTATTCAAGACTCACACAACAGGAAAGATATCCCTTTAAAATGAACTAAGTTTAGGCAAAGCTTTTATCTTCCAACTCTCCAAGTTGTTGTTTAGCTTAGCCAACTAGCTCGACGTATCCAACACGGATTCTTGGAGAAGGGTGGCTTATAGGGAAACCAACTTGATCATGAGCTCTATCATAACAGTCAAAAAAACCCTGGTAATACTTCCGAGAAGACATTCGGAAAATCACGAACCACCGATATGTTATTAAGCTCGGGAACAATCTCGCTTTTCAGAGCAAGATGATATGATCAAAGAGCGAAGGATCGACACAATCCTAACCCATTGATCGAATAGTGCACCATGAAACATGGACTAGGTAGCATGGTCAATCTTAGTATGATGATTCAATCACCATCACCATAAGAGTGAAATTGTTGTCCATTAGCTACCAAGCAATAACATTGCTAGGACTATTGATTTCACACATCATGGTTCACTTGTCGATATTACGGTTACAACCAACACGGAAACCGAGGGATGAATAATGATGTCGAGATGTACCACTGTATCAAGAGTTCATAAGAGATGGTGCAATTCTCATGACATTGTTGACAAAAGAAGGTAATACTCCAAGATGGAACAAAACAAAATTTGGATTGGCATTTTGATCTGTGGAATACAGCTACTTTGACCTAATCCAAGAAATGGATGAGGTACTGGAGTTTGCTTCTCCCAGTCATTCTGAAATAGAACAACTTTACTGACCACAGGAACAAAAGGCATCGATGACACGAATGCACAACTACTCTTAACTATCCTCTCATAAATGAATGTCAGAAAACAACTAGATAGGACCAACTCAAGAGCACATGATTTTCTGAGTTGTGGATGCATAGATTAGCATGTCGAACGAGTTCAACATAATTCTTCCAGATAACCCATGCAGAAGGGCGGAGTTGGCAGAATCACAATATGGAGTAGAGAACTCATCACGAGCACACTTGTTATGATCTTTAGTTCACGAAGAACTTCTGCCAGAGATGGTCCATGGTGTTGGCAGAATGATATATCGTCAACCTTGGGAACTACAAAAAGGTTACTAATCATTCTAAAGGAACTAGCAACACTATCAACAAAAGTGAGCAGAATGATCCTTGGATTCAAGAACACAGAAATAGAATACCTACAAACTAAATAACATCATGAGATGTTTTTGAAAATGATGGCCAGGATGATCACACTGGAAACATAGAACACATCTAGACTATTGGGTGGTTTTCGAGGTAACATGTTTTCCTAATACTTCAACAATACGCCGAGGCAATAGAGTACCTCAACACAATGGTTAGTGTGCTTTGTCTGGCCAAAAATCCATTAACTCGGGATGAGAGGATTTGCATTTACATCATGCTGTCTGAGTTTTCCGAGGATTATTTAGAAACCTTGGAAAACTCGGACAGCATAACGGTTGTACGGGCATGAAATATGAGCAAACCTGCAAGAAACTGACAACATAACAATTGAATTATTATGGAGACACTCATCCTTGAAGACAACAACTTTCCTATAGGTCTCCAGCATAGTAACTCGTCATCCTAATGAATAGATGAGAAAGCCTAGTTCTTAAACCCCGTAGAATAAGGAAGAGGATGACTCAGAATAAGAATGACACAAGGAAAGGAGTAAAAGGAGCCTTACGTTCCCTTCCACAAGCAATTCCCTTATATAACTAAAGAGTTGCTAGACTCAACATCGACCAGTTTGGCTTGGTTATCCTACAGGGAGTCAAGCTCTGATACCAAAGTTGTCGGGACCCTGATCCAAAGTCATAAGAACCCATCCTATAACACATCACATCACTTTGCGGCCTCACGCACGGTAAATTCCACGGCTGCCACCTTACCTTGGCCGGGACCGTTTGCGTCTTTTGGCTCACGTATATGAATGTGTCGCTAGCATTCAAATGACAAAGAACACGGGTCGACCTGATTAGTTATAAACCCAAGTGTTACATCCGTACAGGGACAGACATACATAACCCAGCAAAGCAGGTGTCGGTCAGCGGCGTGTGTAGACGAGTCGTAGCAAGCTACAAGGACTCCATTACACCGCGTGACATTTCCCCGAAGGGACAGACACAACAGCAAATAAGGATACATGCCGGTCAATCAATGTGTCCAGAGCAGTAGCAAGCTACCAAAGCTCGGTGGAAGCACAAAGAGGCATTTCCCCATAAAGAGTACAACTAAAGGCACACAACTAGGTGTCGAATCACACACATATAATGCATTTCATAACATACACAGAATATGCACAATATGTGTAGATACAACATGGCATCACAACATAACTCTATGACTCAATCTTTTATTAAAGACTCATAAGAATCAACATAGTGTGATATTACAAACAGGGGTCTCGTGACCCGACACTCAAGTCATACAAACATCAAGAGGAAGCATAACATGTCTGGGTACAGACATCTCTTAAAAATGGTTGGAGGAGCCTGAAAAGCTACAACGACCCTACCAAAGGAACCAGACCTCTGTCTGGGATTCCCAAGCTATAACGGTCAACATCGAACACATCGCATAGATACCTTTAATGAGACTAAAATCTTCTCTGCAGAAACATAAATAAAGTAACCGTGAGTACAAAGGTACTCAGCAAGACTTACATCAGAACTATCTACATATGCATCTATATCAATGAAAGGGTTGTGGGGTTTGATTGTAGCAAGCCATATTTGACTCTTGGCTAACCTGTACTATGACTACAAGTTCTATCTTTGAGGTGGGATAGCACACACGATTCCACATATTCACTAATGCAATACACCACTATGGATCCACTCTCATCTCCCTACGAGAAGGCCATCCATAGCACTCACACTTATCTTGCATATTTTAGAGTATCCATTTCAACTTGTCTATGTACCACGTAATGTTTCCAAGTAGTCCATTGATGACCCACAAGTATAGGGGATCAATCGTAGTCCTTTCGATAAGTAAGAGTGTCGAACCCAACGAGGAGCAGAAGGCTCTGATAAACGGTTTTCAGCAAGGTAATAACTGCAAGCACTGAAAGTAGCGGTAACAAGTGATTGTGCAGCGAGGTGAAACGTAGCAAGCAAAGAGTAACAAGTAACAAGTAGTAGCAACGGTGCAGCAAGTGTCCCAATCCCTTTTGTAGCAAGGGACAAGCCTGAACAAAGTCTTATAGGAGGAAAAACGCTCCCGAGGACACATGGGAATTTCTGTCATGCTAGTTTCATCATGTTCATATGATTCGCGTTCGTTACTTTGATAGTTTGATATGTGGGTGGACCGGCACTTGGGTACTGCCCTTACTTGGACAAGCATACCACTTATGATTAACCTCTCTCGCAATCATCCGCAACTATAAAAGAAGAATTAAGACAAAGTCTAACCATAGCATTAAACTAGTGGATCCAAATCAGCCCCTCACGAAGCAACGCATAGACTGGGGTTTAAGCTTCTCTCACTCCAGCAACCCATCATATACTTACTACTTCCCAATGCCTTCCTATAGGACCAAATATGGTGAAGTGTCACGTAGTCGACGTTCACATAACACCACTAGAGGAAAAACAACATACATCATATCAAAATACTGAACGAATATCAAATTCACATGACTATTATCAGCATGACTTATCCCATGTCCTCAGGAACAAAAGTAACTACTCACAAAACATAATCATAATCATGATCATAGGTGTAATGAATAGCATCAAGGATCTGAACATAAACTCTTCAACCAAGTAATCCAACTAGCATCAACTACAAAGAGTAATCAACACTACTAGCAACCTTACAAGTACCAATCAGAGTCGCGAGACGGAGATTGGTTACAAGAGACGAACTAGGGATTGGAGAGGAGATGGTGCTAATGAAGATGTTGATGAAGATGCCTCCCCTCCGACGAGAGGAGTGTTGGTGATGACGATGGCGACGATTTCCCCCTCCGGGAGGGAAGTTTCCCCGGCAGGATCGTCCTGCCGGAGCTCTAGATTGGATCTGCTCAAGTTCCGCCTCGTGGCGGCGGCGAAACCACGAAAAAGCTCCCGAATGAATTTTTTTCAGACCAAAACCCTTCACATTGCAAAAGAGGGGGGCTAGTGGGCCGTCAGGGAGCCCAGAAGCCCCCACTCCGCCACCAGGGGGTGGCGGTGGCAGGGCTTGTGGCGCCTTCGCAGCCCCCCTCCGGTACTTCTTTCGCCCAATATTTTTTATATAATCCCAAAAAAATCCACGTAACTTTTCAGGGCATTTGGAGATGTGCAGAATAGTGGACTGAGATTTGCTCCTTTTCTAGTCTAGAATTCCAGCTGCCTGAATTCTCCCTCTTCAAATAAACCTTGCAAAATAAGAGAGAAAAGGCATAAATATGGTACCACAAAGTAATATAACATCCCATAACGAAATAAATATCAACATGAAAGCATGATGCAAAATGGACGTACCATCCATATCCGAGGACGCGGCTATTCAAACAGATTAAATCACCCTGCAGGGGTATACTTCTTCACACATGCTCTCACCACTTAGCACCATATGCACGTCATGCATCTCGGCAAACTTGAAGCGGAAGCACTGGCGTGGGTGTTGGCCACGACCGTTAACCACACAAGACCCTAATCCAGGTTTATCGCCTATTTGAGACTGAACACGCAAGTAAGTCCGACCGAGGTTTCCTCTACGGCCCCAAACGATGTGCACATGGTTCCCAAGCCCACCATCCGGGTGCCACTTGGTACACCGTGCCACTGTGTATCTACCGCACTCAAGCCTACCCCGTCGGGCAGAGCTAAACACGGCTGCCAACATTTTTTCCTACAAACACCAGAAACTAATTATAACTCCTGGACAAATATCTAGGCGATTAATAAGCCGAGCGGGGTCATATTTCAGGGCCTAATGCATGGTAGTATCTTGTCTTAGATAACATACACAGAACTCAGTTCTTAAGGACGGTCTCAATGAGACAACACACCATGTACTCCTACATGGCCTCTCATCGCTACCTTTACCAAATCGTATTCACACACTTTACTCTTACACAGTAGGGCATGAACACAACCATTCTGATTCATCATCCAGATGGATCAGACCCGACACAACTCTAAGCATAGCAGGCACAGTAATCAAGCATGGATGAGTAAGCACAACAGGGCTCAAGCAGTCGCTACTCATGCTAGGTGGTTTCAACTATTTACTGTGGCAAAATCAGGTCATGGAGAGGAATGGGTTCAACTACCGACAACATGTAACAAATGAGTCGTGTTTGTCCTAATGCAATAAAAGAGAGAAGGAGCGAAAGAGTGGGTTAATATCAATATGCTCAAGGGGGTGTTGCTTGCCTGACAGTTCTGAAGATAGCAATGAGTCTTCATCAATGTCAACGATCACATCGTCGGAACCATCGTCTACCGAGAGAAAAACAGCACCGGCAACAGAAAAGAACACATTCAATGCAATGCAACAAACATGATGTACGATATGGCATGTTAAGGTACTGAGTTACCTAGCTCAATGTTTGGTCATATTAATTGAAGTAGAATTCAAATAGGCATCAAATTCCAACTCCAAACTATTTGTTAAATTTACCCTAATCATCATTTTGCCTACTTGGTGATGTTAACTTTCTCAAACATGCATGAAAATGCCATATTCATATTCCTTGAATTTGTTTTGATCATTTTTCATATATAAATTATTTTCATCGGACTTATATTTTATTTTCTATTATTTTTCAAAGTTTAGGATATTTTCTGGAATTATTTAAATCCAGAAATCAAATATTGCGTAACATGTGTGTCATAGTGACGTCAGCAGTCAATAATGCCAGGTCAGGTCAAACTGACGTGTGGGGTCTACACGTCACTGTCATACTTAACTAACAGAGTTAAATTAATTATAATTCTTAAATTAGAGGCATTGGGCCCACTGTTAGTGTCTCATTTGGCTAACGATAGAATTAGTGCTAATGGTTGTCTAAAATAAAACTTAAAAAGGGTGGGGCCCACCTGCCATTGACCCCTCGGGGTCAAATCCTGGCTAGCAGGGTCAAGGCCACCGGCGGCTCAACACCGGCAGCAGCAAACGAGGCGGGGCTCGACGGACTTCGTCATCCCGTGACCATTTGGACGGCTGAGGCCATCTACGCGAAGCCCGGGTTGGACCACATCCATCCCGACCCAGCCACGGGCCAGGAGGTGGCCGGAACGAGGCCAGCGACGACCTCGTGCGGCGGCCGGAGTTGGCCATGGTTTGGCTAGCGCTAGAAGGAGCGGGAAGGGGGAGATGAGGCCAGCTGCGACTCCAGTCGAGCTCACTGAGCATGCCGGAGTGCTCTGCAGGGGAGGGAGGCCCTGGCCACGGCGGCCATGGCCGGTGGTGAGGATCTCGTGGGATCCGCGGCTAGTAGAGGTTAGAGGAGGGGAAAACGCTATGGGGAGGGGGCAAATCGTTCGGGAGCCTCACTGCGATCCTTCTGGCGCCGGTGGCGAGCTCGGAGACACGCCGGAGGCAGTGAATCAACGGCGGCAACAACCCCTGGGAGATAGAGGCAGAGGGGAAAAGGAGAGGGAGAGAAGGAGGAAGAAGATGAGGCAGAGGGGTCCGGGGGAGGAAGAGAAGAGAGGCACGGGGGCGAGGCGTCGCGCTGGCTAGGAGGGCCAGGCAGGCAGGGAGGAGGTGGCGCGAGGCCACGACGCCGCCCCTGCTTCTCCTCTGCCTACTGGCAGAGGTCGAAAAAGACCACAGCACCCCTGGTGGGCTGGGCGGAAGGTGAGCGCCAGGTAAGTTCTTCTCTCTTTTATTTCTTTTTTGTTATTTCATGTTTTCTAGTTTCTGACATTTGTTTAAAATACCAAATCACTTAATAAAATTTTGAAATCATTTATGTGGCCTCTTATAATATATTCAGAACCAGTCACCAATTACTAGAATTATTGGATCTATAAAATTATTTATAGCATTTATAAATCCAATGCAAATAGGGTTGAAATTAATTCAAATGCCCAATATGAAATGATTCTGTGATCCAATAATGTTGGTTGACATGTTTATCTTAGTCCAATATTTTATTGGAAAATCGGGAACTTTTCCCTCTAGTTCTTTGAAGTAACTTTTATCTTGGTCATTTGACAAAATTCTTTATAAAACTTGATCATATCTCAATTCAAATCCTTTTGAATTTAGAATGCATGCATGAGTATGCAATGGCAAGCAATGCTAAGCTAGGGCTGTGACAGGAGGGGCGCGCCCTAGGTGGGCCTTGGGCCTCCTCTGCGTCTAGGGTTTGCCCCCTCCCACTCTCCTTGTGCCTTGGGCTGAGAGGGGAGGGTGCACCAGCCCACTCTGGGCTGGTTCCCTTTCTCCTTTTGGCCCATGTTAGCCTTTGGGGCTGGTGGCCCCTCCGAGTGGACTCCCGAAACCCTTCCGATGCTCCCGGTACGTTACCGGTGACGCCCGAAACATTTCTGGTGACCAAAACCCCTCATCCTATATATCAATATTCACCTCCGGACCATCTTGGATCTCCTCGTGACGTCTGGGATCTCATCCGGGACTAAGAACAACCATCGGTAACCTCGTACACTATTTCCCTATAACCCTAGCGTCATCGAACCTTATAGTGGCTAACCCCTTAGTCACACTGAGCTCAATATGATGATGGATTACCGAGTGGGCCCAAAGATACCTCTCCATCACACAGAGTGAAAAATCCCAGTCTCGATTCGTACAACTGAATAGACACTTTTGGAGATACCCATAGTGCACCTTTATAATCACCCAGTTACGTTGTGACGTTTGTACACCCAAAGCACTCCTACGGTATCCGGAAGTTGCAAAATCTCTCGGTCTAAGGAAATGATACTTGACATTAGAAAAGCTTTAGGAGACGAACAACACAATCTAGTGCTATGCTTAGGATTGGGTCTTGTCCATCACATCATTCTCTAATGATGTGATCCCATTATCAATGACATCCAATGTCCACGATCAGGAAACCACGATCATCAATTGATCAACGAGCTAGCCAACTAGAGGCTCACTAGGGCACATTGTGATCTATTCACACATGTATTACGGTTTCCAGTTAATACAATTATAGCATGAATAATAGACAATTACCATGAACAAGGAAATATAATAATAACCAATTTATTATTGCCTCTAGGGCATATTTCCAACACATGCACCCAGCAAAGCATGCCTGCATGTGTCGATGCGCGCCGCCATGATGCGCCTACCGAGCCTGCATGCGCCAATGTGTGCCGCCACGATGCACTGACCGAGCAGCTTTCTTGCACGCCAGCCGCCACGGATGCAACGACGGTCACTGCCGCTGGTTCCTCTCTTCTAGCTAGGTAGCTACATATTTGTGGATTGTGTAAAAAAAGAGAAGGGTTCGTTGTGGCTGCATGCACTAGGTGGTTACTAACAAAGCGAGTTCTCTATGGAAACAATCAACAAATTTGTAGTCCCAATATGTAGATAGGGCCAACAAGCCCATAGCACGATCACATAGTTCAAACCAGGAAGAACTTAATAATAGAATAGATAGAAAACTTAATAATAGAACTTAATAAAAAGGCCAACAAGCCCATAGCATCTCCATACATAGTTCAGTTACAACTTAACATAACATAGACTGAAGAAAAAAAGATAGAGGGTTTAGAACCCTAGCCGCCACCTTCTCCACCTCGCTCCTCTTGCTGGCGCCCTTCAATGCTCCTCCGGGGCATTGTCGATGGGGTACGGAAGAGTGTGCATGCGCAACACAGTGAGGGAGATGTTGGTCTACTTCGTGAACATGTTGTGGGTGGTGAAAGCGATGAACTCGCAGCCACACCAAAACACCCGGCCGAGGAGGTAGAAGGTGTCGAATGTGTTGGTGAAGTGGGCAAGGAGAGCAACCACCACCTCGTTTTGGATGACCTCCTCGACGCGAAACATAGTTGGAGATCCCCGCGGGAGGTGGTTGTAGCTAGACGCGAGGAAGAACTCGGTGAAGTTCCTTGCGGTCCTCCACCATGATATCGCCCCCACACATAGTGTGCGCTCAGCGTACACGCCGGTAGGGTAGAGCTTCTCCAGCACGGTGGGTGGGAAGCGGTAGGTTGGTCCGGTGTACTGCAAGGCTGAGGGATGTGCGGAAGAAGGAGAAGGGGTCAAAGAACCAAAAGGACAGATGGCAGAGGATGGGAGATGGATGAGGGATGGCACAGGCAGAGGGTGGCTAAAATAGCCGTAGTGCTACATGTTATTTCGTCGTGGCAATAACGGGGTCAAATGTGAAGTAGCTCATTTTGACACCCACCGCGGCATCGGGAGTGTATACGCATGGGAAACCGTGGTCTGAAAACAAGAAGAAAAAGAAGCTAATTGAATGTGTGGGGATCCGTGGTCATATATATTATATGAACAAAAAGATAAAAAAAATTGAATAGTTTGAGGCCATTTTGCATGATAAAAATAAATTTGGCCCTTATAAATTTGGTCATTTTGCATTTGTATTGAACAAAAAGAACTAATTTTTCTAGGCAATGTCAATTTTTGTGTAATTTCAAATGATGCAAAAAACAAAGCCAGCACATTCACAAAAAACAGAGCAAACGATGCAAAAAACGACACAATGCAACGGCCCAACCAGAGACTGGTTTCCTTTTGGGCCCAATAACTACATTTTTTTCGCAGAGTCAGTGGTGAGCGAGCAGTCGAGCGCAACCAACAGGATCGCCTCCCGCGGATTGCCCCACGATCCAACGATGCGGAGCCGTCCATGTGATCCAACGGCAAGGAGCCTGCATGCAGCCTACCACCGAATTCCTTCTAGAACACCACATCTGAGGGTTGTCGCTTGCGTGAGGGTATAATCGGACGGATGACGTTCGGAGCTAGGGTTAGGCGAAACCCCGCGGGGTTTAGAGGGGTTTTAAGCTGGTCAACGAGGTTTCCAAGGCTTTGACAGAGCATAACTAATTTAAAAAAAATCGAAAAATATGAAACCTTCGCCGTTCGTCGTTTTATAAGACACACTAACGAGGAAAAATATGAAACTTCGTCTATGGTCATTTTCATGAAAAAACATTTATCTAGCACAATTGAGGTCAAATGAGCACTATTAATTTAAAAAAATATAAAATATAAAACATGCGCACAATGTTGTCTTATGTGACATGTTACCAACCAAAAATCATAAACTTGGTCCATGGTCATTTTCATGAAAAAACCTTCACACATATGAGCTATCACGTACAACATTTCATAGAGTTAAAGGAGAATAGGTACCTTCTACTTTTGAAAAAATTAAAAAAAACAAAAAAATCACCAAAGCTTGATTTCAAATTGAATAAGAAGGATGTGAACTTAGTTTTCCATTTTCGTATTTTAAATGTGTTTTAATAGTTTTTATATTAAAGCATATTTTTTCAATATGAAGATTAATTCAAAAAATAATGAGACTTCGAATCTACAATATATAGATTGAATAGGTGTTAATATTTTTTGTTGGCTCATTTAGAGTAGGTCCAGAAAAACTTGATTACAAATGGGGTTGTTTACCCTAGCCTAGAAGCTCATTTGGAGCACATTTCTCAAATTCAAATTGCTTTGACCTCCTCTAAATCACCTCAAATTTTTCACACATGATCTCCTACACAAACATAATAGTTTGCCAAGGTTTTTTTTGCATTTTTTTTTGAAATTTGTACTGTCCTGTCGAATGTCAGTTCAAAACATCGGATAATGAGACATGCTGGTGGGAAAAAGCATGCATTTGATTAATACACATGAGACAAATAATTAGGATAATACTCCTTTATGATCAATGAAAAAGCAACATGTCTAATCAGTGAAGCAACACTGAAACAACATGTGCGATCATTGCAGCACCTAAACTGGTGAGAAAAAGTAGCATGTCTGATCAGTGAAGCAACACCGAAACAACATGTGTGATCATTGCAGCACCTAAACTCATAGCTCACGACATCTAAATAGAACTAACCATACGCCAGAGGCAAATTTAATGACAGACAAATATAGATATCATAATACATTGGTTACCCTAATACATTACTACCATAGATTCGGTTCATCACATCATAAACAGCCACATTCAATTTACCAAAAGTAACCCAAAAGATAAGGATAAAACATGCTACCACATTCAATTCATCACATCATCACATCACACTGGAGCTAGGGCCTTCGCGAGGGCAGCATGCTGACCCCTGATCATGTAGTCCTCCCTGCGAATCGCTACATCATCTGCATGAGACACAAGGTGATCGAAGCGGCGATCCTTTAGCTTTGGCTTGGTGGTGCAATAGGGGCAGCGCCACTTCTTGATCTTGCGGTTGTAGAAGGAAGCAACTTCCTTGGCCTTGATCTTCTCCACCTCCTTTGCTGTGAAGGACGCGACGTTCCCCTTGTACACATCTTCTCCAGAATCATGCTGCACACATGAATGAATTACATTAATACATTATAGATTCATATACACCATGTCAAAGGAACTAAATGAACAATCTGAATTTCAAGTAGGGTTACCTCATATTGTTCGTCATCGCTATAATCTGGATCATACGGGTCGAACCCAGTAAGGGCCAGCTTCCTCTTTTTTCCCCAACCATCATCCTCCTGAATATACAATTACATCCATCACTAGTAAATACAAAAGCTAATTGAAAATTTAGATATGCACACATGACACATTGATCATAGGTCTAATATTCTATGATCCTATTTGCATTTTCCATTGTCATGCACACACATTGAAAAACAGAGCTAATATAACTACATATTGTCGTGTAGCATTGAAGCACAAAGATTCCTATCGCTCAACCAGATATATCTAGAATTTTTGCAACGAATGTAATCCAAAAAATCCTAGTACAAAAACCTCCATCCCCCCATATAGAAAACCTCGACCCATCCGTCAAACCAACTACTCTAACCATCTCTACTACCGTATGAATCACAATCTAATATCCTAAATATTGCAACTAACAAGCAAGTGCAAATACCTCCTGCTCCTCGCCAGGCTGCACATCGGGGGTATAGGGATGGACTGCGCCACTCGACGTCGTCACCTTCTGCTCCGGCAGCACTGAGGTGGAGCCTGCCACCTCCTTCTCCACATCCGCAACAGTTGCGATTTTCCCAGCACCGCCATCGACACCGCCAACATCCTTCACTTCATCCGCGGTCACTGCGCCCTGCAACTCCACTACATCTCCGGCCGCTTCGCCGGCATCGCCAAGAGCTTCCGCCATCGGATAGATGGAGGCGATGAAGGTGAGGAAGAGGATACGATGGGGAAGAGAGAGACGGTGCGGTGGAGGCAGTGGAGGAGAGCGAGACGACGCCGGTGGGGGAGAGGAAGACGATGCGAGAGGGAGGGGATTTGGGCGGAAATGGTAGGGATGATGCGTTGGGAGGTGGTTCCCCCTCTTTATATGATGTGACGTTTCGGGCATGTCTCATGGACACGTGCTACCCCACGACCGCGGTCAGTTGCATGCGCCCACGACTCGGCCCTACGCCGCCCCACTCGTCTGAGTTAACAGTCAAAGGCATTGACCCGACGGCAACGTCTGTTGTAACTTGTTCTCAGGGTTTAGGGCAAGGGAGTGGGGAAAAGTGAGCAAAAGTTAAGAGCGTGGGCTTGAATGAGTATAACTAAAGAACGAGGGGCACAGAAATAAAAATCCATTTTAAATTATTTTTTTCTATTTTCTCTTCCTATTTTTTTATTTTTTCCTTTTTTTCACCCCGAGTCTCGTCTTGACTTTGGCGGAATCATTGTCTCATCATCCTTTCCACACTGAGAGAGTGCCCTAATAATGAAAAGCATCACACTTCTATTTACTTACAACTCAATATGAAAAACTACTAAACAATATCACCCTCAATGAATTCCTATGGCAGTGTACTAGGATGCGCAATGTCTAGCATAACATGTAAACAATGATGAATGGTGGCTTTGCCACAAATACTATATCAGCTACATGATCATGCAAAGCAATATGAGAAAGTGTGTACTTGTCATATGATGTGACGGGGGAAGTTGCATGGCAATATTGTTGGGGAACGTTGCATGGGAAACAAAATTTTCCTACGGACACGAAGACCTATCATGGTGATATTCATCTACGAGAGGGAGATTGGATCCACATACCCTTGTAGATCGCTAAGCGGGAAGCGTTAAGAAACGCGGTTGATGTAGTGCTACATCTTCATGATTCAAATCACCGTCGTCCCACGATCCGTTCCGATCTAGCACCGAACGGACCGCACCTCCGCGTTCAGCACACGTACAGCTCGATGACAATCTCGGCCTTCTTGATCCAGAAAGAGAGACGGAGAAGTAGATGAGTTCTCCTACAGCGTGACGACGCGCCGATGGTGGTGATGATCTACTCCTGCAGGGCTCAGCCCGAGCTCCACAGAAATCCGATCTATAGGAAGAACTATGTGGTATAGGTTTGAGTTGCACGTGGCAAAGTTGTGTCTCAAAAGCCCTAAAACCACCAATATATATAGGAGGAGGGGAGGGGCTAGCCTTGGGGCTCAAGGGAGCCCCAAGGGCGTCGTACGAAGGGAGAGGTGGACTCCCACCCCAATTCGGTTTGGTGGAAGGAGTCCACTCCTTCCTTCCCACCTCCCTCTTTCCTAGTTTTTCTTTTCCTTTCGTTTTTTCCACTTGTGGCGCCATAGCCCTCTTGGTCTGGCCTCACCAGCCCACTAAGGGTTGGTGCGCCACCCTAGGGTTACTGGGATCACTCTGTTGGAAATATGCCCTAGAGGCAATAATAAATTAGTTATTATTATATTTCTTTGTTCGTGATAATCATTTATTATCCATGCTATAATTGTATTGAATGAAAACATAGATACATGTGTGGATACATAGACAAAACAATGTCCCTATCAAGACTCTAGTTGGCTAGCCAGTTGATCAAGGATAGTCAAGGTTTTCTGACTATGTGCAAGTGTTGTCGCTTGATAACTGGATCACATCATTAGGAGAATCATATGATGGACTAGACCCAAACTATGAATGTAGCATATTGATCGTGTCATTTTATTGCTATTGTTTTCTACGTGTCAAGTATTTATTCCTATGACCATGAGATCATATCACTCATTGGCACGGGAGGAATACCTTGTGTGTATCAAACATCACAATGTAACTGGGTGACTATAAAGGTACTCTACAGGTATCTCCGAAGGTGTCTATTGAGTTAGTATGGATCAAGACTGGGATTTGTCACTCCGTGTGACGCAGAGGTATCTCGGGGTCCACTAGGTAATACAACATCACACACAAGCCTTGCAAGCAATGTGACTAAGTGTAAGTCACGAGATCTTGTATTACAGAACGAGTAAAGAGACTTGCCGGTAACGAGATTGAAATACGTATGCGGATACCGACGACTGAATCTCGGGCAAGTAACATACCGAAGGACAAAGGGAATGACATACGGGATTATATGAATCCTTGACACTGAGGTTCAACCGATAAGACCTTCGAAGAATATGTAGGATCCAATATGGGCATCCAGTTACCGCTATTGGATATTGACCGAGAGTACCTCAGGGCATGTCTACAAAGTTCTCGAACCCACAGGGTGTGCACACTTAAGGTTCAATGATGTTTTAGTATAGTTGAGTTATATGTGTGGTTACCGACTGTTGTTCGGCGTCCCGGATGAGATCACGGACGTCACGAGGGTTTGCGGAATGGTCCAGAAACAAATATTGATATATAGGATGGTTTCATTTGGTTACCGAAAGGTTTTCAAGCATTACCGGCATTGTACCGGGAGTGACGAATGGGTTCCGGAAGTTCACCGGGAGGGGGGGGCAACCCACCCGTTGGGAGCCCAATGGATTTAGGGTAGCGCACCAGCCATTAGTGGGTTGGTGGGACAGCCGAAGAAGGCCTTGGCGCCAAGAGAAGAAAAACCAAAGAGAAAGAAAAAAAAGGAGAGGTGGGAAGGAAGAGAAGGACTCCACTTTCCAATCCTAATTGGAGTAGGATTCCTCTTCTCCTCCTGGCCGGCGCACCCTTGAGGGCTTGGTCCTCAAGGAAAGCCTCCTCCCCCTCCCTCCTATATATAGTGGTGATTTAGGGCTGATTTCAGACAACTTTTGCCACGTGCAACTCAACCCTAGACCACATAGTTCTACCTCTAGATCGGATTTCTGCGGAGCTTGGGCAGAGCCCTGCAGGAGTAGATCATCAAGACCACTAGAGCGCCGTCACGCTGCCGGAGAACTCATCTTCTTCTCCGTCTTGCTTGCTGGATCAAGAAGGCCGACATCATCGTCGATCTGTACGTGTGCTATACACGGAGGTGACGTCCGTTCGGCACTAGATCGGAACGGATCGTGGGACGCATCGCGGTAAGGTTCGTGGGGCGGTTCGAGGGACGTGAAGACGTTCCACTACATCAACCACCTTTCTTAACACTTCCTGATGTGCGGTCTACAAGGGTACATAGATCCAAATCTCCTCTCGTAGATGGACATCACCATGATAGGTCTTCGTGTGCGTAGGAAATTTTTTGTTTCCCATGCAACATTCCCCAACAGTGGCATCATGAGCTAGGTTCATGCGTAGATGTTATCTCGAGTAGAACACAAAGGGTTTTGTGGATGGTGATGTACGATTTGCTGCCCTCCTTAGTCTTTTCTCGATTCATGGTATTGTTGGATTGAAGCGGCCCGGACCGACATTATTCGTACGCTTACGAAAGACTGGTTTCATCGATTGACATGCAACCTCGTTGCATAAAGGTGACTAGCGGGTGTCGGTTTCTTCAACTTTAGTTGAATTGGTTTTGACCGAGGCGGTCCTTGGACAGATTAAATAGCAATTTGCACATCTCCGTTGTGGTTTTTGTGTAAGTAAGATGCGATCATACTAGATACCCATGGTAGCCACGTAAAACATGCAACAACAAATTAGAGGACGTCTAACTTATTTTTGCAAGGTATGCTTGTGATATGATATGGCCGACGTGATGTGATATATTGGATGTATGAGATGATCATGTTGTAATAGTTAATATCGACTTGCACGTCGATGCTACGGCAACCGGCAAGAGCCATAGGGTTGTCTTTAAACTAACGTTTGTGTTTGCAGATGCGTTTACTATATTGCTAGGACGTAGCTTTAGTAGTAATAGCATAAGTAGCACGACAACCTCGATGGCGACACGTTGATGGAGATCATGATGATGGAGATCATGGTGTGGCGCCGGTGACAAGAAGATCATGCTGATGCTTTGGTGATGGACATCAAGAAGCACAAGATGATGGCCATATCATGTCACTTATGAATTGCATGTGATGTTAATCCTTTTATGCACCTTATTTTGCTTTAAACGATGGTAGCATTATAAGGTGATCTCACACTAAAATTTCAAGATGAAATTGTGTTCTCCTCGACTGTGCACCGTTGCGACAGTTCGTTGTTTCAAGACACCACGTGATGATCGGGTGTGATAGACTCAACGTTCACATACAACGGGTGCAAAACAGTTGCACACGCGGAACACTCGGGTTAAACTTGACGAGCCTAGCATGTGCAGACATGGCCTCAGAACACATGAGACCGAAAGGTCGAGTATGAATCGTATAGTTGATATGATTAGCATAGAGATGCTTACCACTGAAACTAGTCTCAATTCACGTGATGATCTGACTTGAGTTAGTGAATTTGGATCATGAACCACTCAAATGTGACTAGAGAGATGTATTTTCTGAGAGGGAGTTCTTAAGTAATATGATTAATTGAACTAATTATCATGAACATAGTATAATGGTCTTTGCGAATTATGATGTAGCTTGCGCTATAGCTCTACTATTTTTTTATGTTCCAAGAGAAAATTTAGTTGAAAGTTGATAGTAGCAACTTTGCGGACTGAGTCCGTAAAACTTAGGATTGTTCACATTACTGCGTAGAAGGCTTATGTCCTTAATGCACCACTCGGTGTACTGCTCCTCGAGCGTCGTCCGTGGATGTTGCGAACATCTAACATACATGTTTTTTATGACTACGTGATAGTTCAGTACGCAATACTTAAAGGCTTAGAAGCAAGGCGCTGAAGACGTTTTGAAACGTCACGGAACATAAAAGATGTTCTAGGAGATGAAATTGAGATTTCATGCTCGTGCCCTTGTTGAGAGGTATGAGACCTCCGACAAGATTCTTTGTCTACAAAGTAGAGGAGAAAAGCTCAAATCATTGAGCATGTTCTCAGATTGTCTGAGTACAACAATCGCTTGAATCAAGTGGGGGTTAATCTTCCAGATGAGATAGTGATAGTTCTGCAAAGTCACTGCCACTAAGCTGCTAGAGCTTCGTGATGAACTATAACATATCAAGGATAGATATGATGATCCTTGAGCAATTCGCAATGTTTGACACTCCGAATGTAGAAATAAAGAAGGAGCATCAATTGTTGATGGTTAGTAAAACCACTAGTTTCAAAAAGGGCAAAGGCTAGAAGGGATACTTCATGAAACGGCAAACCAGTTGCTGCTCTAATGAAAAAACCCAAGATTGAACCCAAACCCGAGACTAAGTGCTTCTGTTATGAGGGGAACGGTCACTGAGGCGGAGCTACCCTAGATACTTGGTAGATAAGAAGGCTCGCAAAGTCGACAGATGTATATTTGATATACATGATATTAATGTGTACTTTACTAGTACTCCTAGTACCACGAGGGTATTAGATATCGGTTCGATTCCTAAGTGATTGGTAACTCAAAATAAAAGCTAGGGAATAAACGGAGACTAACTAAAAGCAAGGTGACGATAAGTGTTGGAAGTGTTTCCAAGGTTGATATGATCAAACATCGCACGCTCTCTCTACCATCGGGATTGGTGCTAAACCTAAATAATTTTTATTTAGTGTTTGCGTTGAGAATGAACATGATTGGATCGTGTTTATTGCAATACGATTATTCATTTAAAGGGAATAATGGTTGTTCTATTTGCTTGAATAATTACCTTCAATGGTTTATTGAATCTCGATCGTAGTGTTACACATGTTCATAATATTGGTGCCAAAAGATACGAAGTAATAATGACAGTACCACTTACTTGTGGCATTGCCGCTTGAGTCATGTTGGTGTAAAGTGCATGAAGAAGCTCCATGCTAATGGATCTTTATACTCACTTATTTTTGAAACGTTTGAGACATGCAAACCATACCTGTTGGTTTAAACGCATGAAGAAACTCCATGGAGATGGATCGTTTGGATTCACTTGATTTTGAATCACTTGAGACATGCAAAATCATGCCACATGGATCAAGATAGTTGTAAGTGCATCTAGTGCCCCTTAGTGATTTTGGTGGTTTGAAGACTTATAGGTTAAGTATCTAATGTGTTCATAAGTGTACACAGGATCTATAAGTCACTGAGGAGTTTGAAATATTTGATGAATATCGACCCCTAAATATGTATATCTTCGGTTGAAGAAATTGGTCTGAAGCTGAAGAATTGAATCGCGAAGAATCTGTGATGAAATTCATATTCCTCATGAAGATATTGAATTTGAGGAATTCGGTGTGTCCTGAAGAAAATCATGCTGAACACTTTGAAGCATGAAGATTTACTCTTTCTGTTTTGTTTTCTTCACACTTGAGTAATAGGAACACCGTACTGTTAAAGGGGGTCAAATTTACACTTTGGAATGAATTTCCTCATGATGCTCAACCCAAGCCTAATCCTACCAAAAGCCTCAAGTGAGGAATACGAGTGACATGAGGACTCTCACAATTGAGGGTTCCGACAGTTTCGATAGCCACGCCACATCATTGGTCTTATCCACACCAACGGTCATATTATTTAAGGGCATTAGTGTCAAATCATATCGGGATGCTCCCAGGCTATAAATAGCCGCCCCCCCACAACCATTAGCTGGTTGGCTGCTCCGTTAGAAACTGACACTTGTCATAAGAGAAACCCAATTCCTCAGAGTCTTCGAGACTAATTCATTAGTGAGGAAATACCCCAAACACCAAACCACAAACCTAGAACCAAGTGATTGAGCATCACTGAAGTAGTTTTTCCTGTGTGGGACTGAAGCCTTTTACCTTTGAGGACTGTGCATCCTCCAGACGGTTAGGCGTCATGGTCTAGAGCAATCCAGCAGTCAATTGTGGATCGTCGGGTGACCAAGTTTGTGAGGGTTTGGAAGTTTGCCCTGAAGACTTACCACGAGTGTTGGGCGAGGACTATGTGTTCTTAGCCCAAGGAGGATACGGTAGGGACTGTGTGTCTTTTGGTTTCAATACCAAGCCGCTCCAAACCAGATGTACAACTATCACAGCAGTTCGAACTGGGTCATCAACTACTATCTTCGCTGTGAAACGGGTTCTAATTCCTCAACTCTTTACATTCCTCAGATTATGTGTTGATGACTTTCACTGTAACTGTTTGAAGAATTTGCTGAAGATTTTCTCTGAAATTCCTCAACCCCAAATTCTTCACGCAAGTTAATGCTCATCTGTTTTCTGCGTGCCTGCTTACTGTGCAATCGGTTTTCACATTCCTCATACTGAAAAACTGTTGTAGTGAAACGTTGCACTCCTGATCCTTTACTGTTTCCGTTGTAAGTTAGTCATCAGTGAGGAATTTCCTCAAAAGGAATTTCCTCACTGATGAAATTCTAAAAATCTCCTATTTACCCCCCCCCCCCCTCTAGTCGATATAACGCACTTTCAATTGGTATCAGAGCAAGGTACTCCCTTGTTCTGTGTGATTTTGGTTTAACCACCTGGAGTTTTAGTTAAGTCGACTGCAGGCATGATTAAGGTTACTGCAGCATGTCCTACTTTCGAAGGAAAGAACTTTCCCTTCTGGAAGACCAAGATGCACATGCATCTACAAGCTATTGACAATGATCTCTGGTATATTGTGGAACATGGCTTCCCCATCATCTCTGCTAGTGTCTCTGCTGCTGATGTGAAGAAATTCAAGCAACTTGATTCTCAAGCGAAGAATATCATCTGTGGCCGTCTGAGCCCAGTCCAGTTTGGAAGAGTGAGTGCTTTGGGCTCTGCAACACTTATCTGGGAGAGACTGTGCAAAGTAAATGAAGGAGTATCGACCCAGCGTGACTCTCGTGTTGATGTTCTTCGCAATCTCTTCAATCGCTTCAAGAGGCATGACAATGAAAGCTGCCAAGATACCTTTGATCGCCTCACTCACATATCAAATGAAGTGCAAGCACTGGGAGCTCGAGACATTACTGATCACGAAGTTGTGAAGAAACTGCTAAGATCTTTGGATTCTTCATTTGATACTTTAGTCGTGATGATCCAAGAAAGACCAGACTACAAGATGCTTAATCCAGCTGATATACTCGAAAGGCTCAATACTCATGAATTCCAGCAAGAAGAAAAGAAATACCTATATGGACCAAGCTATTCTAGACCACGTGCACTGAAGGCTAGAGCAATTTCCTCATCTGAAGAAGAAGACTCGGATGACAGCATTGGTGACCCTGAAGAATTTGGACAGGAGTTTGCAATGCTCATGAGGAAATTCCAGAGGTTTACACGACGTGGCCAGTTCGGTAAATCTTCAAGAAGAGATATGAGGAAATCGGAATCTTCATCTCAGGACTACAAGAAAACAATCTGCCACAAATGCAAGACATCAGGTCACTACATTGCTGATTGTCCCCGTTGGGGAAAGGAATCAAAGAAGAAGAAATACAAGGATGACAGTTCTGATGACTCAAAGAAGAAGAAGAAATCTTCAAAATCCTCATCTTCAAAGCCCTCATCGCACAAGAAGACTAGTTTCAGAAATGGCAAGGAAATGGATTCCGAGGCAGAATCACAGGAATGTGATGTAGAGGAGGGTTCTGATGAAGATCCAGAATCCGGACAGGCCATTCTTGCACTTGCAACCACTTTCGTCAGCAAGTCAATCTTCAACCTTGAAGAAGATGATAACACCATCCACACTGATGACTATGTTGATGACTTCGCTCCAACCTATTGCTTCATGGCAAAAGTCTCAAAGGTACCGAATGATGCTTCCTCCTCTGATTCAAGTGACTGTGAACCTGATGATTATAAAAAACCCAGTTACGGTAAACTTGCTATCATTGCCACTAAACAACAAACTGCCCTGGAAAAGCTTCAGAAACTGCTAGATAGAAGTGATGATCTGTTGAATGATGAAATGAATCTTACCCAAATCCTCACTAAAGATGTGAAAAGTCTTCAGTCTAGATTTGATAATATTCAAGATCGTTATGATACACTCCTCGCTGATCATGAGAAACTTTCCTATGAATTTCTTCAAAGGAAACTTGATCTAGAGAAGCTGAGGATTTCTCATGATGATCTTCGTATTGAAAATGATTCATTACTAGCTCAACAGATCAGCGTTGCTCAAGCTGAATTCATTCCTCCATGTCTTAAATGCATTGAACGCGAAACTGCTAATTCTTCACTAGAATCATCAAATGCTTCTATTGCTACAAACTCTTCAACTGCTCCTGTAGTGTCAATTTCCTCACTTGAGGAAAACACAAATGTTACTGATGAAAATGCAGGGCTGAAGGAATTGTATGTGACAGGCATATACAAAATCCTCAAAGGACATCAAACCCTTTGTGATGTGCTCAAAAAGCAGATCTTGAACAGGAACCCGAGGAAAGAAGGAATTGCCTTTGAGAGGAAATTGAATGTTGATGGATCTTATTGGAAACCTGAGCAGTATCCCAAAACCTCATGGGCTGCTGCTACTGGGCCTCCTTTTGATCCATCCAATCTAACTGGCTTTTCATGTGAATTATCATATTCCTCAGACGAGTCATTTGACTCCAACTATAGACTGTTCAAAAATCAATCTGGTGAAGTATTTTCTCGATATGTTGGAACTAACTGCAGGAATGGCCCTCCCTTGAGGAAAATCTGGGTTCCCAAAAGTTGTCTTGAAAATCTTCAGGTGAATGTCCTCATGACACCACCAATGAAGAATCTGAACCCCAGATCAAATTCCTCAGGAGGACCAAAGTCTTCAAGAGGATCAAAATCCTCGACTGGTCAAAATTATGCTTGTTACCGTGCTAATACTTCTAACATGCAGGGAAACTACAAGGGATATGAATATGAGCGTTACTCTTCAAATCATTATGTTCATAAATCCTCAAACCAGTTCTCTGCATATTCATATGAGTACTTTAACCCCCCTACTGTTAAGAGAAGTGCATTAGCTTCAATGCCACCTTTCTCATATGGTGCTCGCAGGATGATGAATGCTTTACCACCCCTTCAGATGTGGGTGGTGAAGAAATCGAACTAATCACTTCTGTAGGTCAGGTCTCCAGATGAAAATCATCATCTGAAGAATTTGCTGGAGACCTGAGGAAATGCTTGATAGGACGCAAGCTAATATTGATGAAATAGAAATATTTCACATGTCCTTATAATTCTATTGTGATGAAATTCTTATCTGATGAAATTGATATCATATTCTTCAAGTCTGAAGCATATGAGATGGTAAGCTGTACTAATTTATCTGCAGGATGACAAACCCAAGAATACTGAGTGGGTTCTTGATAGTGGTTGCACACATAACATGACTAGTGATAAAAGCTTGCTGATGAATATGCCACTAACTCCATCACCTCTGAAGCAAATCACATATGCTGACAAAGGTAAAAGCAAGGTATTGGGACTTGGCAAAGTGGCTATTTCCAAGGATAGGCATATGGACAAAGTGATGCTTCTTGAATCCCTTGGTTTTAACCTCATGTGAGTCTTGATGCTTTGTGATTTTGATATGATTGTTATCTTTGGTAGATATAGATGTGTAGTCATCATGAAATCTGACAAATCCAAAGTTTTCGAAGGTGTAAGAAGAGGGGATTTGTACATTGTTGATTTCTCTATAGGTCCTCAACCATCCACTTGCTTACTAGCAAAGACCTCAGAAGGATGGCTGTGGCACCGAAGACTAGGTCATGCAGGCATGAGGAATTTGCACACGCTCGCGAAGAAGAAGCATGTCATCGGCATCGAATCAGTCAAATTCCTCAAGGATCATCTCTGCGGTGCATGTGAATCTGGGAAAATGACCAGATCCAAGCATCCCTCGAAGACTATCATGACCACTACACGTCCCTTTGAATTGATTCATATGGATCTATTTGGACCTACTCACTGTGCCACACTAACCAATGAAGCATCTTTATATGGCTTTGTCATAGTTGATGATTATTCCAGATATACATGGGTGCATATCATCGTATATAAAACTGAAGTGCACGAAATCTTCAAACGATTTTCTTCAAGGGCCTCGACGAACTTTGGCATCAAGATCAAACATATCAGGAGTGATAATGGAACATAGTTCAAAAACATTGGTCTTGATGATTATCTTGATGAACTTGGTATTACTCACAAATTATCTGCTCCTTATACTCCTCAGCAGAACGGTGTCGTCGAAAGAAAGAACAGGAGTCTGGTTGAGATGGCAAGAACTATGCTTGAAGAATATCAGACTCCTCGTCGCTTTTGGCCTGAAGCAATCAACATTGCATGCCATATCATCAACAGGGTATATCTTCACAAATTCCTCGAGAAAACCTCATATGAACTCCTCACTGATAAGAAATCCAATGTAAGTTATTTCAAAGTCTTCGATGCAAAATGTTGTATTAGAGATCCTCACCATAGCTCAAAATTTGCACCTAAGGCACATGAGGGTTTTATGCTCGGTTATGGAAAGGACTCGCACACCTACAGAGTCTTCAACAACTATCACAAAAAATTTGTTGAGACTGTAGATGTGCGGTTCGATGAAACTAATGGCTCGCAAAGAGAGCAATTGCCTTCTGATCCAGATAAGTTGTCTCCTGAGGAAGCAATAAAGCTCAAACCTACTGAAGACATTGTTCCCACTGAGGAAATTGATGAAGAAACCATCCCCATCACTGATGAAAATCAAGAAGGTGCTCCTGAGGAAATTGCTCCAGAACCACTTCCTCAGCCCAGACGAAATCCTCAACCAGCTCATCCGAGGATTGCAAATGAAGTAGAACTTGACAAAATCCTCAATGACATCAACGCGCCAGGTCCTCTCACTCGCTCAAAAGCTTCACACTTAGTTAACTTTTGTGGGCATTTCTCCTTTGTATCTATCACAGAACCCTCAAAAGTTGTTGAGGCTTTCCTGGAACCGGAGTGGATCCAAGCTATGCAAGACGAACTTCTTCAATTCAAGCTGAATGACGTTTGGGAGCTCGTCAAACGACCAGATCCTCGCAAGCACAACATCATCGGAACCAAGTGGATTTTCCGAAACAAGCAAGATGAGGATGGTCAAGTGGTGAGGAATAAGGCACGACTCGTAGCCCATGGCTATACCCAGGTTGAAGGAATAGATTTCGATGAAACTTTTGCACCTGTTGCTAGACTTGAAGCTATTCAAATACTACTTGCTTATGCTAATCATCATAACGTCATATTATATCAAATGGATGTGAAAAGTGCATTCCTCAATGGTGAGCTTGAGGAAGAAGTATATGTTGCTCAGCCCCCAGGTTTTGAGGATCCAAAGAATCCAGACAAAGTCTTCAGACTCAAAAAGGCGCTCTATGGTCTCAAGCAAGCCCCTCGGGCATGGTATGATACATTGAAGGAATTCCCCATGAAGAAAGGCTTCAAACCTGGTTCACTCGATCCAACTCTTTTCACTAAATCCTATGATAATGAGCTATTTGTGTGCCAGATATATGTCGATGATATTATATTTGGCTGTACTGACAAACGATACAGTGACAAATTTGCTTACATGATGAGTGAAGAATATCAGATGTCTATGATGGGGGAGATGAAATTCTTCTTAGGTCTTCAAATTCGTCAACAAAGCAATGGAATCTTCATATCACACGAGAAATGCCTCAAGGATGTTCTGAGGAAATTCGATATGCATGAATGCAAAGGTGCCAAGACTCCAAAGCCTACCAACGGCCACCTCGGCACTGATGAAAATGGTAAAGAATTCGATCAGCAGGTATATCGCTCTATGATTGGCTCTTTATTGTATCTATGTGCATCTAGGCCAGATATAATGCTTAGTGTTTGCATGTGTGCACGTTTTCAAGCAAAACCGAAGGAATCACACCATAAGGCTGTGAAGCATATTCTTCGATACTTAGCTCACACACCAACACTAGGATTATGGTATCCCAAGGGCTCAAATCTTTATCTGGTAGGGTATTCTGATTCTGACTATGATGGTGGTCGTGTGGATCGCAAGTCAACTTCTGGTACATGCCATTTCCTCGGAAGATCACTTGTTTACTGGTCCTCAAAGAAGCAGAACTGCGTATCACTCTCCACTGTCGAAGCTGAGTACATTGCTGCTGGTTCATGTTGTGCTCAACTACTATGGATGAAGAAAACCCTCAAGGACTACGGCATCAACATGAAGAATGTGCCTCTCTACTGCGACAATGAGAGTGCAATCAAGATTGCATACAACCCAGTACAACACTCGAAGACTAAGCACATCCAGATTCGTCATCATTTTCTTTGGGACCATGTCCTCAAGGGCAATATCCTCATCGACCATGTGAAGACTGATGATCAACTCGCAGATATCTTCACTAAGCCCTTGGATGAGAAAAGGTTTTGCAAGTTGCGATGTGAGCTAAATATCTTAGAATCTTCAAATGTTTTGTAAAAACATGCACACATCCTAACACTTATGCAAAATTGATGACTTAGATGTGCAACACATGATGAATCGATTTTCTTCAACTGATGAAGAATATCACTCTGAATGTGAAGAAATCAACGAAGAAATTGATTCTCAGGGCCCTACGACAACTGTACGCGGCGTCTGTAATCAGTATTTTTATATGGTGGGTCACGCCACCGCCCAACATGAAATTCCTCAAGTTGATTTTCTTCAATGTTCCATTTCCTCAAAATGTGTTTTTCTTCAAAACAGTTGTTCTTCATTGTGACGATTTATTACAAAATCCTCAAGTTAGTCAAATATTCGAAAACACTTGATGACTTTCGTTTAACTAGATAGACTATGATTTCAAGTCCTCAACAGCATTCACTTATAGCTATTTCTTCAAGTTGATATTTCATCTAAGTGAATGTGATCGGACCCTACTTTCCCTCTATGCTATTCTCATCCAGTCTATTCAATTCTTCATATGCGTTCTACTTGAGACTCTACTCAAAATCCTCACTGTGTCCTTGTCAGTTGATGATTTTGTAACAAAATCCTCAAATCTTCAAAAATGTTTCTTTAATGCATAGTAACTGAACCCCACTTCCCTTGTTCAGATAACCACGATCTCCACGATCTCCACCGCTTTGCTCGGGAGCTACACGTGTCCCGCGGAGATGTAGAGGCAGGGGCTATTTGGTCTGATTTCCTCGCGCCAACAGTAACTGCCTAGTTATAAACATGTCCTTATCCCCCTAGGCAAACACTTCTTCACTCCATCGCTCTCCTGCTACAGCAAAAGCCCCGAACCCTAGCGCCACCGCTGGAAGTCTCGTCGCCGGCGAAGAAGAGCTTCACTGCCTCGACTTTTCCATCGCCGAAACCACGCCGGAGTCGGACCATCTTCATCCGCCGCCGCCATAGACGTCCTCTGCTGTCGGGTTAGGGCGCATTGGACACACACCGAAGAGCTTCTCCCGACAACTCTTCTCTGTTCTTCGTGCGCGCCATCTAGGGTAAATAAAAAACCTATTTTTACAGCAAGTTAGATCTACTATTTTACATCTGAGATGTGAAATATGTTTTTCCTCAAGAATCCATATGCAACTGATTCCTCAAACATTGCCTATCACCACACTATTGATGAACTTCACTAAGCATCTAACATTTTCACGAGATTCCTTAATTGTGCGAATTTTCGGATCTGTACAACTCTGGAACCCAAGAACAGTATGCTTAGGCAAATTCCTCAACCACTGGTCAAATTCCTCAACTGTCAAACTTTTTCATTTTCTTCAAATCTGAGAACACATATGACCTCTCCAAATTCCTCGCAACTATACTCTATTCACAGGTACACACATGTCAGCTGATGAATCTCTCGGTTCTCATCACATTAACTCATTTGCAGCGTTTCTTGAAGAAAATCTTCAAGTCTCATCAGAATCTTCAAGAGTTCAATCTCATCAGCAAAATTCTCAGCTGAAGAAAATGGAGGATGACAGGAAACAGAAGGGAGGCAAGAAACTTGAGCAGAATACAGCTTTGGATATCCCTGAGGATATTTACTTGGACTATTGCACACCTGATGAAAATGAAACAATGGCCAAGAGAAAGATTCGGCTTCAGAAGATAGAACGTCGATGGGCTAAGGAGTGGAAGGAATACAGATTTGTCACTCCCAAGTATGCGAAGAAATTCGCTCCGAAGCCTCCTAGCAAACGGGCTCCACTTGAGGATCATCAAGTAGCACATCCCTCAAGCCTCAAGACACTTGATGACTATCCTGATGAAAAGGACAAGCACTTGGCTAAGCTTAAGAAGCAGGCAGATGCTGCGGTGAGGAAATTCAATGAATCATCTGTTGTAGCTTCAACTGCAGCTACTTCCTCTGCCGCTGAGACCTCTGGTTCAGCAATTTCTCAACCAAAGTCTGTGTCGTCTAAACCAAAGGCTCCAAAGCCTCAAGAGACACCAGCTCTGGCATGAGTTACAAAACCATCAGTGCCAAAATCCTCAGCACCACCATTGGTTACAAAACCAGAACTGAAGCCAGTCATGAAGCCACTGCCCGCTACCTCCAGCTCCTCACTCCCAGCTGCAACCAGCTCGGAGACAAAGTCTTCACCACCTCCTATAAAGACTCAGGTGTCTGCTGGAAGAGGAACAAAACCAAGCCCTCGCAAAATCATCACAGTCCCTTCTGCATCAAAGGGTAGTGATGACTATGATGATGAAACCTTGCAAGCTATGATCAGAAACAAGCAGAAGAGGGTAGCTCAAGCTTCTCGTAGCGCCATTCCTCTGGCCATGGACCCCAAAGTCCTCCTAGACTACATAAACATCTGGTATGAGGACCCCAACACTCCGCTTGATGATTTGAAACCTCCCCCTGGCATCAGCCACATGGTGGCCACATTCATCAACGAGGCCAAGTGGAAAAAGCAGCAAGCCAAACAGGCCAAAGTTCCTAAGCTCAAGAAGGAGAAATTCCTCAAGCAGAATCTCCTCAACCTGACGCCTGATGCACTGGTGTCAACACAGGCTGAGTTGAAGACTTTGACAGATAAGTACTCTAAGCTATCTGATCGTCAAAGTCTCAAAAGCACTTTCATCAAACTTGCCACTGAAGTTGTTGACAACTACAATAAGAAGGTTGCCCCTCGAGTACCAACTCCTCAGCCTCTGATTGAAGAGCCAGCCGATGAATCTCCTCAAGATGATGAAACTCCTCAAGCTGAGGAAATACCACAAGAAAGCCTTGTGGATGTACCGACAATTGAAGAAATCACCACGGAAAATCCAGCTGATGAATCTGCTACAGCTGGTGAGACTGCCCCTGATCCAGATGCTGCTTCAAAGCAAGCTGATGACTCTGTTCCAGCTGGTTCCTCAAAGCCAGCTGATGAATCTGCTGAGAGAACACCTTCACCAAAAGCTTCAAAGGTGAAGAAGATGACTCCGTCTGCATCAGACATGAAGAAGACAAGGGCTTCTGAGAAGGAAGCCAAAAAGAGAAAGGCCTCCTCAGCAGAAGAAAACACTGAGGCCAAGCGCCTCAAAGTGCTTGAAGAAAATGCTCCACTGGACCCTGTGCCCCTCAACGTCGCTCCATCTTATGAAATGGTCACCTTTGAAGACCAGGAGAAAGGGCCAGATGAGGACATGAAGGATACTACATCTGAGGAACACACTGGTGAAGAAATTCGCATTGACGACAGTCCTCAGCCCTCCATTCCTGAGGTAACAACTGCACAAGGATCAGCTGCACCAGCTGACGATTCTGGCTCAGTCACCAAGCAAGCTGAGGAAGAGCAAAGTTAAAATCCTCAAGCTGATGAAATTCAGAGTCCTGAGAAAAATCCTCAAGTTGAGGATCAGACTGACCCAACTCCTCCTCCTAAGCAAGATCTTCACACTGAGGCTCAGAATGAACCTATTCCTCCTCCTAAGCAGAACCCTCAACAGGATGCTCCAGTTGATGACATTCTTCATCCTGAGGCACAGCCAGATCCCGTTCCTCAACCTGAAGCACAACACGAGCATGCTCCTCAGCCTGACGCCCAAGCTGATGAAATTCCTCACCCTGAGGACAATGCTAAGGAAAATGCACCAGACCAAGACAATGCTTTCGTCGTGCTCAACCCAGAGACTGCAATTGTTGTCTCCCCTCCAGTTCCACAGCAAAATCTTTAGCCAATGCAGCGTCAGCCATTATCCAAGCGACCACAGTTTCAAAAGGAGAACTTCTTTGAAGAACGCATGTACTTAATTGTTGAAAATCCCTGTGACAAACCTCAAATCAGGCATTTGAAGTTTTGGACGAGGACACAGCTGAATTACTATGCCTCCGTGCCGTGTGGAAGAAATAAGATTTTCCAGCACAAGCATATTCCTCATGTTGAGCTTGAAGCAATACCGTGCCTGGCTCCAGTCCTCAACGTCCTTCATGAAGCTGGACTTCTACCAATGTGCTCAGACATCCCTGATTGGAACAGTGAGCTCATTCTTCAATTTTATGCCACTCTTCACATATCTGGCGATCCTGAAGATATTAACACCTGGGTGTTTGACTGGATGACGCAAAACACTCACTACAAGGCTCCTGCTACTGAGCTGCTGCATGAACAGCCATTATCAATTCCCTCAGAGGAGGCTGTGAAGCTTTACAACGAGCATGAGCTGCCCAATGGGATGATGGAAGTCCTCCTGAAGCCTTTCGCTAAAGGGCAACCACCGAGAAAAACCTTCCTCGTCCACGAGCTCAAGTATGAACCAAGATCTGTTTACATAATCCTCTGCAGTGTTCTTGCGCTGCTCAAGGGCCATGATGATGAAGAAGATGTCGTAGGCATCATGAAGAATATCCTCTTCAACATCATCCATGGTATTCCTATCAACATACATGATTTCTTCTTGAGGACTTTGGCCGACAATGCCATGTGTCCATTTGATCACAAGATATATGCTCCATGGATCATGAGATTCATCAGGACAAGGACAGGCATCAACTTTCACGCTGATTTCAATAACCATGCTGGTTATATGCCTCTTATCAGGGTCAACAAGAAGACTTTTGAGCCAGTTGAAGGAAAAGGCAAGTCTGTTATTGATGAAGTCCGTAGGCCCCTTGATGGCCAGTTCAGAGAGCCGGAAGCATATTCTTCATGGGATGATACTGATACTCATCCTCCAAGCCCTGTTGCTCCTCGTGTGATGAATACCAGAGAGTTCTCCTCAGTTTTCACCAGAAGGTGGATCGGAATCACAAGTGGGTCAAACACCAGTTCGGCGCCATTGTAAAAACCCTCACTAAAACACAGAATTCTGTGAAGCTTAATCATCACTATCTTCATGAGCTTTTTGATCGTACCTGGGCCACACTTGCTCATCTGAAGACTCAGACAGAACTTGACGAATTGGAGTTTGAGCGAGACTTTGACTGGTCGTGGCATCCCAAGAAGAAGTTCACGCCAATTCCAGTTCCAGACCTTGAAGACAGTTCCTTTTCTTCATTCCGCACAGCTGAATCTGATGAAGAACAGAATGACACTGCCACCGGTCCAAGGAAGAAGACTACTCCCAAGAAGCACCACGCATCTTCATCAACCTCCAAGGAGTGAAGTCTTCACAGGCGTTAGTCCTCCGTTTGTCCCTTTTTGTCACTTGATGACAAAGGGGGAAAAACTTGAGATTTAGTCTTCAAACGGGATATTTTGGGGCTTATGAACTATATTTAAGTTACAAACTCTTGGCTCTTCTGAATTTTTTATGTAATGAGTTGGAACTTAAGCCCGATGGTACTCTGACGCTTTTGAATGTTTTTCTTCGCATGCTTATTCCTCAAGTTTTAATGCACGCATGCTCGAATTCATCAGATACCATTTGCCATCATGGATCTTCAATTTCTTCATACTATATGTCATATGTATGCATGATTTACAAGACTCGGGGGGAGATCTTCATGATATAAATCATCAATGTGCATTTGTTGTGAAAAGCAAAATCCTCAAGATATGCACATCTTCAGGGGGAGTCTCTCTGAATCTTGATTTCAAATTCCTCAAATGAGTATTTACACTTCATATTTTTATCCCTGTTGAAGACTTAACCTAATTGTCATCAACCACCAAAAAGGGAGAGATTGTAAGTGCATCTAGTGCCCCTTAGTGATTTTGGTGGTTTGAAGACTTATAGGTTAAGTATATAATGTGTTCATAAGTGTACACATAATCTATAAGTCATTGAGGAGTTTGAAATATTTGATGAATATCGACCCCTAAAAATGTATATCTTCGGTTGAAGAAATTGGCCTGAAGCTGAAGAATTGAATCGCGAAGAATCTGCGATGAAATTGATATTCCTCATGAAGATATTGAATTTGAGGAATTCGGTGTGTCCTGAAGAAAATCATTCTGAAGACTTTGAAGCATGAAGATTTACTCTTTCTGTTTTGTTCTCTTCACACTTGAGTAATAGCAACACCGTACTGTTAAAGGGGGTCGAAGTTACACTTTGGAATGAATTTCCTCATGATGCTCAACCCAAGCCTAATCCTACCAAAAGCCTCAAGTGAGGAATACGAGTGACATGAGGACTCTCACAGTTGAGGATTCCGACCGTTTCGATAGCCACGCCACATCATTGGTCTTATCCACACCAACGGTCATATTATTTAAGGGAATTAGTGTCAAATCATGTCGGGATGCTCCCAGGCTATAAATAGTCGCCCCCACAACCATTAGCTGGTTGGTTGCTCCGTTAGAAACTGACACTTGTCATAAGAGCAACCCAATTCCTCAGAGTCTTTGAGAGTAATTCATCAGTGAGGAAATACCCCCAAACACCAAACCACAAACCTAGAACCAAGTGATTGAGCATCACTAAAGAAGTTGTTCCTATGTGGGACTGAAGCCTTTTACCTTTGAGGACTGTGCATCCTCTAGACAGTTAGGCGTCATGGTCTAGAGCAATCCAGCAGTCAATTGTGGATCGCCGGGTGACCAAGTTTGTGAGGGTTTGGAAGTCTGCCCTGAAGACTTACCACGAGTGTTGGGCAAGGACTGTGTGTTCTTAGCCCAAGGAGAATACGATAGGGACTGTGTGTCCCGGGACTGTGTGTCTTTTGGTTTCAATACCAAGCCGCTCCAAACCAGATGTACAACTGTCACAGCAGTTGGAACTGGGTCATCAACTACTGTCTTCGCTGTGAAACGGGTTCTAATTCCTCAACTCTTTACATTCCTCAGATTATGTGTTAATGACTTTCACTGTCACTGTTTGAAGAATTTGCTGAAGACTTTCTCTGAAATTCCTCAACCCCAAATTCTTCATGCAAGTTAATCCTCATTTGTTTTCTGCATGCTTGCTTACTGTGCAATCGGTTTTCACATTCCTCATACGGAAAAACTGTTGTAGTGAAATGTTGCACTCTTGATCCTTTACTGTTTCCGTTGTAAGTTAGTCATCAGTGAGGAATTTCCTCAGTGATGAAATTCTAAAAATCTCCTATTCACCCCCCCTCTAGTCGATATAACGCACTTTCAATAGTAACTTGTTGGGAGCAATGCATTTTGATGTGTACAGTCCAATGAGAGGCACGCAGTGGATATCGTTATGTTCTTACTTCACTGACGATTTGAGTAGATACAGGAGTATTTACTTGATGAATCACAAGTCTGAAATGCTGAAAAGTTCGAAGCTATTTCAGAGTGAAGATCGTCGTAACAAGAGGATAAACTGTCTACGATATGATCATAGAGATGAATATCTGAGTTGCGCGTTTTGGTACACAGTTAAGACAATGTGGAAATTCTTTCGCAATTCACGCCACCTAGAACACCATAGTGTGATGATGTGTCTAAACGTCATAGCCGCCCTATTTGATATAGTGCATGCTATGATGTCTCTTATCGAATTGCCACTATCGTTTATGGGTTATGCATTAGAGACAACCGCATTCACTTTAAATAGGGCACCACGTATTTCCGTTGTGATGGCATAGTATAGATTATGGTTTGGAGAAACCTAAAGTTGTCGTTTCTTAAAAGTTTGGGGCTGTGACATTATGTGAAAAAGTTCTAGTCTCATAAGCTCGAACTCGAAGCGGATAAATGCATCTTCATAGGATATCCAAAACAATTGGATACATCTCCTATCTCAGATCCGGAAGCAAAGTGTTTGTTTTCAAGAAACAGGTCCTTTCTCGAGGAAAGGTTTCTCTCGAAAGAATTGAGTGGGAGGGTGGTGGAACTTGATGAGGTTAGTGAACCGTCACTTCAACCAGTGTGTAGCAGGGCGCAGGAAGTTGTTCCTGTGGCGCCTACACCAATTGAAGTGGAAGCTGGTGATGGTGATCATTAGAGCTTCGGATCAAGTTACTACAAACCTCGTAGGTCGACAAGGTCGCGTACTACTACAGAGTGGTACGGTAACCCTGTATTGGAGGTCATGTTGTTGAACAACAATGAACCTACGAGCTATGGAGAAGCGATGGTGGGCCCGGATTCCGACAATTGGCTGGAGACCATGAAATCCGAGAGAGAATCTATGTATGAAAAAAAAGTGTAGACTTTGGAAGAAATACTTGATGGTCGTAGGACTATTAAGTAAAGATGGATCTTTGACAGGAAGACATACGATGATGGTTAAAAGTCACCATTAAGAAAAGCTCGACTTCTCGCAAAGATGTTTCCGACAAGATCAAAGAGTTGACTATGATGAGACATTCTCACTCGTAGCGATGCTAAAAGTCTGTTGGAATTATGTTAGTAGTTTCTGCATTATTTATGAAATATTGCACATAGGATGTCAAAACCTTGTTTCCTCGACGGTTTCCTTGAGGAAAGGTTGTGTGTGATACAACCAGAAGGTTTTGTCGATCCTAAGGATGCTAACAAGTATGCAAGCTCAGCGATCCTTCTATGGACTGGTGCAAGCATCTCTGAGTTGGAATATACGCTTTGATGAGATGATCAAAGCTTTTGGGTTTGTACAAGGTTTATGAGAACCTTGTATTTCCAAATAAGTGAGTGGGGGCACTATAGAATTTCTGATAAGTATATGTGGTTGACATATTGTAGATTAGAAGTAATGTATAATTTTTGTGAAGCATAAAGGGTTGTTTGAAAGGAGTTTTTCAAAGGAAAACCTGGATAGAGCTACTTGAACATTGAGCATCAAGATCTATTGAGATATATCAAAACGCTTAATAAGAACTTCCAATGAAATACATGCTTTGACAAGTTTTTGAAGGATTTCAAAATAGATCAGCAAAGGAGTTCTTGGTTGTGTTGTAAGGTGTGAATTTGAGTAAAGACTCAAAGCCCAACCACGGCAGAAGAAACAGAAAGGACGAAGGTCGTATCCTATGCCTTAGCCATAGACTCTAAAGTACGACATGCTGTGGGCCGCACCTAGTGTGTGCCTTGCCACAAGTATGTTAAGAGGTACAGAGAGTGATCCAGGATTGAATCGCTAAAACAGCGGTCAAAGTTATCCTTAATAAATTAATGAACTAAGGAATTTTTCTCGATTATGGAGGTGGTTAAACATTTCGTCGTAAAGGGTTACGTCGATGGAAGCTTTGACACTAATTCGAATAACTCTGAGTAGTAAAATGGATTCGTATAGTAGAGTAGATATTTGGAGTATTTCCGAATAACACGTAGTAGCAGCATATATAAGATGACATAAAGATTTTTAAAGCACACACGGATCTGAAAGATTCAGAACCGTTGACTAAAACCTTTCTCACGAGCAAGGCATGATCAAACCCCAGAACTATGCGGGTGTTGGATTCGTTAAAATCACATGGTGATGTGAACTAGATTATTGACTCTAGTGCAAGTGGGAGACTATTGAAAATATGCCCTAGAGGCAATAATAAATTATTTATTATTATATTTCTTCGTTCGTGATAATCGTTTATTATCCATGCTATAATTGTATTGAATGAAAACATAGATACATGTGTGGATACATAGACAAAACAATGTCCCTAGCAAGCCTCTAGTTGGCTAGACAGTTGATCAAGGATAGTCAAGGTTTTCTGACTATGTGCAAGTGTTGTCGCTTGATAACTGGATCACATCATTAGGAGAATCATGTGATGGACTAGACCCAAACTATGAACGTAGCATATTGATCGTGTCATTTTATTGCTATTGTTTTCTGCGTGTCAAGTATTTATTCCTATGACCATGAGATCATATAACTCCGTGGCTCCAGAGGAATACATTGTGTGTATCAAACATCACAACGTAACTGGGTGACCATAATGGTAATCTACAGTTATCTCCGAAGGTATCCGTTGAGTTAGTATGGATCAAGACTGGGATTTGTCACTCCGTGTGACGGAGAGGTATCTCGGGGCCCACTCGGTAATACAACATCACACACAAGCCTTGCAAGCAATGTGACTAAGTGCAAGTCACGGGATCTTGTATTACGGAACGAGTAAAGAGACTTGCCGGTGACGAGATTGAAATAGGTATGCGGATACCGACAATCGAATCTCGGGCAAGTAACATACCGAAGGACAAAGGGAATGACATACAGGATTATATGAATCCTTGACACTGAGGTTCAACCATAAGATCTTCGGAGAATATGTAGGATCCAATATGGTCATCCAGGTCCCGCTATTGGATATTGACCGAGGAGTACCTCGGGGCATGTCTACATAGTTCTCGAACCCGCACGATCTGCACACTTAAGGTTCGATGATGTTTTAGTATAGTTGAGTTATATGTGTGGTTACCGACTGTTGTTCGGAGTCCCGGATGAGATCAAGGACGTCACGACGGTTTCCGGAACGGTTCAGAAACAAAGATTGATATATAGGATGGTTTCATTTGGTTACCGGAAGGTTTTCGGGCATTACCGGCATTGTACCGGGAGTGACGAATGGGTTCCGGAAGTTCACCGGGAGGGGGGGCAACCCACCCGGAGGGAGCCCAAAGTCTTTAGGGTGGTGCACCAGCCCTTAGTGGGCTGGTGGGACAGCCCAAGAAGGCCTTGGCACCAAGAGAAGAGAAACCAAAGAAAAAGAAAAAAGGAGAGGTGGGAAGGAAGAGAAGGACTAATTGGAGTAGGATTCCTCCTCTCCTCCTGGCCGGCGCACCCTTGAGGGCTTGGCCCTCAAGGCAAGCCTCCTCCCCCTCCCTCCTATATATAGTGGTCATTTAGGGCTGATTTGAGACAACTTTTGCCACGTGCAACTCAACCCAAGACCACATAGTTCTACCTCTAGATCGGATTTCTGCGGAGCTCGGGCGGAGCCCTGCAAGAGTAGATCATCACCACCACCGGAGTGCCGTCACGCTGCCGGAGAACTCATCTACTTCTCCGTCTTGCTTGCTGGATCAAGAAGGCCGACATCATCATCAGGCTGTACGTGTGCTGAACGCGGAGGTGTCGTCCGTTCGGCACTAGATCAGAACGGATCGCGGGACGGATCGCAGGACGGATCGTGGGACGGATCGCGGGAAGGTTCATGGGACGGTTCGTGGGGCGGTTCGAGGGACGTGAAGACGTTCCACTACATCAACCGCGTTTCTTAACGCTTCCTGCTATGTGATCTACAAGGGTACGTAGATCCAAATCTCCTCTCGTAGATGGACATCACCATGATAGGTCTTCGTGTGCGTAGGAAATTTTTTGTTTCCCATGCAACTTCCCCAACACACTCCCGGGTGGGTGGGCCCCTCCCGGTGAATACCCGGAACCCATACGTCACTCCCGGTACACTACCAGTAATCCCAAAATCTTTCCGGTGACCAAATGAAACCATCCTATATATCAATCTTCGTTTTCGGACCATTCCGGAAACCCTCGTGACGTTCGTGATCTCATCCGGGACTCCGAACAACCTTCGGTCACCAACACATATAATTCAACTATACTAAAACAGCATTGAACCTTAAGTGTGCAGACCCTGCGGGTTAGAGAACTATGTAGACATGACCCGAGACACTCCTCGGTCAATATCCAATAGCGGGACCTGGATGTCCATATTGGATCCTACATATTCTACGAAGATCTTATGGGTTGAACCTCTGTGCCAAGGATTCATATAATCCCCTATAACATTCCCTTTGTCCTTCGGTGTGTTACTTGCCCAAGATTTGATCGTCGGTATCCCTATACCTGTTTCAATCTCGTTACCGGCAAGTCCCTTTACTCGTTCCGTAATACAAGATCCTGTGACTTACGTTTGAGTCACATTGCTTGCAAGGCTTGTTTGTGATGTTGTATTACCGAGTGGGCCCCGAGATACCTCTCCGTCACACGGAGTGACAAATCCCAGTCTTGATTCATGCTAACTCAACGGACACCTTTGAAGATACCTGTAGAGCACCTTTATAGTCACCCAGTAACATTGTGACGTTTGATACACACAATGTATTCCTCCGGTGTCAGTGAATTACATGATCTCATGGTCATAGGAATGAATACTTGACACGCAGAAAACAATAGCAATAAAATGACATGATCACATGCTACGTTCGTAGTTTGGGTCTAGTCCATCACATGATTCTCCTAATGATGTGATCCAGTTATCTAGTCACAACACTTGCATATGGTCAGAGAACCTTACCCATCCTTGATCAACAGGCTAGCCAACTAGAGGCTTGCTAGGGACATTGTTTTGTCTATATATCCACACATGTATCTATGTTTTCATTCAATACAATTGTAGCATGGATAATAAACGAATATCTTGAAACATGAAATATAATAATAACTGTTTTATCATTGCCTATAGGGCATATTTCCAACAATCTCCCACTTGCACTAGAGTCAATAATCTAGTCCTCGCATCGCTATGCGATTTACATTGGAATAAATCTAACACCCATACAGTTCTAGTGTTGATCATGATTCGCTCGTGGAAGAGGTTTAGTCAGCGGATCTGCTACATTCAGATCCGTGTGCACTTTGCAAATTTTTACGTCCTCACCTTCGACGTAGTCGCGGATGAGGTTGAAGCGTCGTTTGATGTGTCTGGTGTTCTTGTGAAACCTTGGTTCCTTTTCTAAAGCAATGTCACTAGTATTGTCACAGAACATAGTTATTGGATTTAGTGCGCTCGGCACAACTCCAAGATCTGTCATGAACTGCTTCATCCAGACACCCTCCTTAGCTGCCTCTGAGGCAGCCATGTACTCCGCTTCACATGTAGAATCTGCTACGACGCTTCGCTTGGAACTGCACCAGCTTACCGCACCCCCCATTAAGAATAAATATGTATCCGTTTGAGACTTAGATTCATCCGGATCAGTGTCAAAGCTTGCATCGACGTAACCCTTTACGACGAGCTCTTCATCACCTCCATGAACGAGAAACATTTCCTTGGTCCTTTTAAGGTACTTCAGAATATTCTTGACCGTCGTCCAGTGATCCACTCATGGATTACTTTGAAACCTGCGTGCCATACTTATGGCCAGGCTAACGTCTGGTCTAGTGCATAGCATTGCATACATGATAGACCTATGGCTGAAGCATAGGGGACGGTACTCATCTTTTCTCTATCTTCCGCAGTTACTGGACACTGAGTCTTACTCAACTTTATACCTTGTAATACTGGCAAGAACCCCTTCTTGGACTGTTCCATTTTGAACTTCTTCAAAACTTTATCAAGGTATGTGCTTTGTGAAAGTCCTATCACGCGCCTCGATCTATCCTTATAGATCTTAATGCCTAGAATGTAAGCAACTTATCCTAGGTCCTTCATACAAAATAATTTGTTCAAGTAATATTTTACGCTCTCTAAAAACTCCACATTGTTTCCAATTAGCAATATGCCATCCACATATAATATTAGAAACGCCACAGAGCTCCCACTCACTTTCTTGTAAATACAAAATTCTCCAACAACTTGTATAAACCTAAATGCTTTGATCACCTAATCAAAGCGCTTATTCCAACTCCGAGATGCTTGCACCAATTCATAAATGGATCGCTGGAGCTTGCATACTTTGTTAGCATTCTTTGGATCGACAAAACCTTCGGGTTGCATCATATACAACTCTTCCTTAAGAAAACCGTTAAGGAACGCCATTTTGACATCCATCTGCCAGATTTCATAATCGAAAAATGCAGCTATTGCTAACATGATTCGGACGGACTTAAGCATCGCTACCAGTGAGAACGTCTCATCGTAGTCAACTCCTTGAACTTGTGAAAAACCATTTGCCACAAGTCGAGCTTTATAAACGGTCACATTACCATCCACGTTCGTCTTCTTCTTAAAGATCCATTTGTTCTGAATAGCCTTGCGACCTTCAGGTAATACTTCCAAAGTCCACACTTTGTTTTCATACATAGATCCTATCTCAGACTTCATGGCCTCTAGCCATTTGTTGGAATCCGGTCCCACCATTGCTTCTTCATAATTCGCAGGTCATTGTTGTCTAACAACATGATTGATAAGACAAGATTACCGTACCACTCAGGAGCAGTACGTGATCTTGTCGACCTGCGAGGTCTCATAGGAACTTGATCCGAAGCATCATGATCATCATTATCAGCTTCCTCCTCAACCGGCATCGCTTCGACACAGGTTTCCCCTGCCGTGCGCCACCATCTAGAGGGAGTAGAGGTTCGACAACCTCATCAAGTTCTATCTTCCTCCCACTCAATTCTTTCAAGAGAAACTCCTTCTCAAGAAAAGCTCTGTTCTTAGCAACAAACACTTTGCCCTCGGATCTGAGATAGAAGGTGTACCCAACTGTCTCCTTTGGGTAACCTATCAAGACGAACTTTTCCGCTTTGGGTTCCAGCTTTTCAGGTTTAAGCTTTTTGACATAAGCATCACATCCCCAAACTTTAAGAAACGACAACTTTGGCCTCTTGCCATACCACAGCTCGTATGGTGTCGTCTCAACAGAATTTGATGGTGCCTTATTTAAAGTGAATGCAGCTGTCTCTAATGCATAACCCCAAAACGATAACAGAAAATCGGTAAGAGACATCATAGATCGCACCATATCTAACAAAGTATGATTACGACGTTCGTACACACCATTATGTTGTGGTGTTCCAGGCGGTGTTAACTGTGAAACTATTCCATATTGTCTCAACTGAGCACCGAACTCGAAACTCAGATATTCACCCCCACGATTAGAACGTAGGAACTTGATCTTCTTGTTACGATGATTTTCAACTTCACTCTGAAATTGCTTTAACTTCTCAAACGTTTCAGACTTGTGCTTCATCAAGTAGATATATCCATACCTACTCAAATCGTCAGTGAAGGTGAGAAAATGACGATATCCACCGCGCGCCTCCACACTCATTGGACCGCACACATCAGTATGTATGATCTCCAACAAGTCAGTTGCACGCTCCATTGTTCGGGAGAACGGAGTCTTAGTCATCTTGCCCATGAGGCATGGTTCACACGTGTCAAGTGATTCAAAATCAAGTGACTACAAAAGCCCATCGGAATGGAGTTTCTTCATGTGCTTTACACCAATATGACCTAAGCGGCAGTGCCATAAAAACGTGGCGCTATCATTGTTAACTCTACATCTTTTGGTCTCAGTGTTATGTATATGTGTGTCATCACAAACAAGATTCAATATGAACAATCCTCTCACATTGGGTGCATGACCATAAAAGATATTACTCATAGAAATTGAACAACCATTATTCTCTGACTTAAACGAGTAACCGTCTCATAATAAACAAGATCCAGATATAATGTTCATGCTTAACGCTATCACTACATAACAATTATTTAATTTCATAACTAATCCTGATTGTAATTGAAGTGACACTGTGCCGACGGCGATTGCATCAACCTTGGAACTATTCCTCACGTGCATCGTCACTTCATCCTTCGCCAGCCTTTGTTTATTCCGCAGTTCCTGCTTCGAGTTGCAAATATGAGCAACAGAACCGGTATCAAATACCCATACGCTACTACGAGAGTTGGTTAAGTACACATCAATAACATGTATATCACATATACCTGATTTTTCTTTGGCCGCCATCTTATCAGCCAAATACTTGGGGCAGTTGCGCTTCCAGTGACCCATCCCCTTGCAATAATAACACTCTATTTTCGGTTTAGGTCCAGCCTTGGGTTTCTTTGTCGGATTGGCAACAGGCTTCCCGCTCTTCTTGGAGTTACCCTTCTTGCCTTTGTTGTTTCTCTTGAAACCAGTGGTCTTATTGACCATCAACACTTGATGTTCTTTCCGGAGTTCTGACTCTGTGACTTTCAGCATCACGAATAACTCGTTGGGTGACTTGTTCATCACTTGCATGTTATAGTTCAACACAAAGCTCTTATAGCTAGGTGGCAGTGATTGAAGAATTCTGTCAGTGATAGCCTCTTGCGGGAGTTCAATTCCCAGCTCGGCTAGACGGTTTGAGTACCCACACATTTTGAGCACATGTTCACTGACAGACGAATTCTCCTCCATCTTGCAAGCATAGAATTTATCGGAGGTCTCATACCTCTTGATCTGGGCGTTCTTCTGAAAGATAAACTTCAACTCCTGGAACATCTCATATGCTCCATAACGCTCAAAGCGACGTTGAAGTCCCGGTTCCAAGCCATACAAGACTGCACATTGAACTACTGAGTAGTTCTCCTTACGCGATTGCCAAGCGTTCAAAACATCTTGGTCAGACGTAGCGGGTGGTTCATCTCCTAGTGCAGCATCAAGGACATAATTCTTTTTCCCAGCTTGTAGGATGAGCCTAAGATTACGAGCCCAGTCTACAAAGTTGCTTCCATCATCTTTCAACTTAGCTTTCTCTAGGAACGTATTGAAATTCATGGTTGCTACTGCGTGAGACATTGATCTACAACATGAAATATTGCAAAGTGGACTTCTACTATGTTCAAGATAATTAGAGTTTAACTAATCAAATTACTTAATAAACTCCCACTCAAAAAGTACATCCCTCTAGTCATTTGAGTGGTCAATGATCCAAATTCACTAACTCAAGCATTTGCACATATCATGTGACGAATAAAAATATAGCTCCGAGTAAAATTACCGATAGATTGTAGACGAAAGAGGGGATGCCTTCCGGGGCATCCCCAAGCTTATACGCTTGAGTCTTCCTTGAATATTACCTTGGGGTGCCTCGTGCATCCCCAAGCTTAGGCTCTTGCCTCTCCTTATTCCTTCATCCATGGTGGTCTCATCCAAAACTTGAAAACTTCAATCACACAAAACTCAACAAACCTTCGTGAGATCCGTTAGTATAATAAAGTAAATCACCACTTTAAGTACTGTTGTGAACTCATTCCAAATTCATATTAGCATTATATCTACTGTAATCCAACTTCACCATGGTTCATATCCCCCGATACTACCCATAGATTCATCAAAATAAGAGAACAATGCATAGAAAACAGAATCTATCAAAAACAGAATAGTCTGTATTAATCTGAACTTATACCATACTTCTGATACTCCAAAAATTCTGAGAAAATTTTGATAATTAAAGCAATTCGTATATCAATCAGCAGAAAAAAGAATCAGCTCAATAGCACTCTCTGTATAGAAATAAGAAATAATTTCGTGAGTGCAAAGTTTCTGTCTTTTTCAGCATGATCAAACAACTATCACCCAAACTAATCATAAAGGCTTTACTTGGCACATTATTTTTATAATACAATGGAATTGTACAAGGGGATAATTATTTTTTCGAGAAACTTCCAAGAAAAAATCTACATTGTTTCGATGAGCATGAACACAAGTGTTCAAGGTCGGCCCTCACTTCCGCAATGCATCACCTTTCAATCGCTTCTCTTTTTGAAAAAGTTTTAAGTTCCCCTCTGTATTTTTTTTGTTTTTAAACTATATAAAAGCTCAACATAAATAAATGAATCTCTAAAACTTCCGGGTTGTCTCCCAGGTAGCGATTTCTTTAAAGCCATTAAGCTAGGCATAAAGTGCTCAAGTAATGGATCCACCCGGATCCCAAGGTATATCAAAACCAATTTTAATTACAATGATTTGTAATTTAGTAGTGAGCACAAGGTAACATATATCATGAAATGACGAAGTATAAATCTCTTCCTATGCATTTGCATGTCATAAAAGAACAATTCATGCACATCAAGTAAAGGCCAATACATAGCATAAGCAGTTTCTTACAATTTTATTGTATTGTAAACATAGAGAGGTGGATATGTAGTTCCTCTCTCATAATAATTGCAAGTAGGAGCAGCAAGCACATGCACATTATATTCATCAAAATCATCATGTGTAATAGTAGAAGGCAACCCATCTATGTAATCCCTAATAAGAGCAAACTTCTCCGATATAGTGTAGTTGGGAGAGTTCAAAAAGATAATAGGACTATCATAAGTGGGTGCAATAGCAACAATTTCATTTTTTAACATAAGGAACTATAGAAAGTTCATCTTCATAAGCATCATTCATATTGGCATCATGGCCACAAGCATAGAAAGCATCAAGTTCATCAAAAAGGGATATTTCAAACGAATCCAAGGGATCATAGCAATCAACATAGCATTCATCCTTCTGTAAGAACGAAGGGAAATTAAACAATGTATGAGTTGAAGAGTTACTCTCATTAGAAGGTGGGCACGGGTAGCTAGTCCGCTCTTCCTCCTTTTGTTCTTCGCTCTCCTCGTCATCTTTTTCATCTAATGAGCTCACAGTTTCAGCATTTTCTTCTTCCATAGTTTCCTGCAAAATATTATTCTCTTCTTGGGAAGCGTAGAATTTCTCCATAAATCGATAAATATGGGCATTATATTCATAATTAGTATAACAATAATGAAGCATAACCAAATTTTCAGATCGGTAAGCAGCATCATCATTATCATCACACCTTTTAAACAGAGCTTCAATTTCATAAGCACCCATAAAAGCAACAAACTCTTCTATTTGTTCCACATCATAGTAATCGTATATAACATTAGCATAAGAAGCCAAGGTTTCATTAGCATTAAATTTACAAGAAAAGGGAAGGTGTTGAGCCTTCATCCTAGAGCAACAAGTAATATCATATCTCAAGCATAGCTCCCAAGCATACCATTTCAACATATGAATTTGATCCCATAATAGTTTCCCTTTTTGAGTCAAGCGATAATCCCTAAAGTATTCACGTTGATCCAACGTGTATCCCATTGTATAACTGAATGGGGTTTTCTCAGGATTATTAAAGAAGTGCATATTATTTTCCACATAACGAGCATCGAGGGTTTTAGGAGGTTCCCCATCTCCATGAGTAGCAAGTACACCTAATTTTTTTGGTATTTCGTGTTCCATATCCATAACTAAAGATAGAGAACAACTTAGAACGGCAAATAAATCTACTTAGTGATAAAGAAAACAAGCACACACGAGAATATTCACCCCATGTTATCTCTCCCCGGCAAAGGCGCCAGAAAAAGGTCTTGATAACCCACAAGTATAGGGGATCAATTGGAGCCTTTCTCGATAAGTAAGAGTGCCGAACCCAACGAGGAGCTAAAGGTAGGACAAATATTACCTCAAGTTCTATCGACCACCGATACAACTCTACGCACACTTTACGTTCGCTTTACCTAGAACAAGTATCAAACTAGAAGTACTTAGCACGTGTGATAGGATAGGTTTGCAAGATAATAAAGAACACGTAAATAAAAACTAGGGTATGTTTCGATAATGAAACAATTACGTTAGTTTAGCGAGTGTGGAAAAGTGGTGGTAGGAGTTGCAGAATTGTCCCTAAGCAATTGACTACGTTACTAGACCGATAGCAAGTTTTATGTGGGAAAGGCCACTGCTAGCATGTCATCCCTTACTTGGAATTCTATGCACTTATGATTGGAACTATTAGCAAGCATCCGCAACTACTAACGTTCATTAAGGTAAAACCCAACCATAGCAATAAGATATATTGGTCCCCCTTCAATCCCTTATGCATCAATTTCTATGCTAGGCTGAAGCTTCTATCAACCTTGCCCTCCAATACATAGTCCTATCAACATACTACTAACCCTATGGTGTGATCCACGCGCGCGCTCATATGATGGGCACCAAAGGACAACAACATAACCACAAGAAAATTAAAGCAATCATAGCAATTCATCAATCACCGATAGGACAACGAAAATCTACTTAGATATCATAGGATGGCAACACATCTTTGGATAATAATATGAAGCATAAATCACCATGTTCAAGTAGAGGGTACAGTGGGTTGCGGGAGAGTGGACCACTGAATATAGATGGGGGAAGGTGATGGAGGTGTTGGTGAAGATGACAGAGGTGTTGGTGTATATCGCCGCCACACGATGATGTCCCGGGCGGCGTTCTGGCGCCGCTGGGAGAGAGGGGGAGAGAGCCCCCCTTCTTCTTCTTCTTCCTTGACCTCCTCCCTAGATGGGAGAAGGGTTTCCCCTCTGGTCCATGGTCTCCATGGCGGCGGAGAGGCGAGAGCCCCTCCGAGATTGGATCTCTCTCTATGTGTGCTTCTGTTTCTGCGCTCCCGGTTCTGGCCTTTCACCGTTCTTAAATTCCCAGAGATCCGTAACTCCGATTGAGGTGTCCTTTTAACACGATTTTCTTTCGGATATTATCTTTCTTGCGGCAAAAGAAGGGCCCCAACTACCTTAGGGGTTGGTCACGAGCCTGCCAGGCGCGCCTCCTGGGCTGGTGACCCCCTCGGGCATCATTTCGCGTTAATTCTTCTTCCCAAAAATCATAAATATTCCAAAAAAATCCCCGTAGGTTTTTTATTGCGTTTGGATTTCGTTTGGTATGGATATTCTACGAAACAAAAAACATGCAACAAACAGGAACTGGCACTCGGCACTGGATCAATATGTTAGTCCCAAAAATAGTATAAAAAGTTGCCAAAAGTATATGAAAGTTGTAGAATATTGGCATCAAACAATCAAAACTTATAGATACGACGGAGACGTATCATCCATCTACGACAGGAAATTTGGATCTACGTACCCTTGTAGATCGCACAGCGGGAAGCGTTAAGAAACGCGGTTGATGTAGTGGAACGTCTTCACATCCCTCGATCAGCCCCACGAACCGTCCCACGAACCGTCCCACGATCCGTCCCAAGAACCGTCCTGCGATCCATCCCACGAACCGTCTCGTGATCCGTCACACGAACCGTCTTGTGATCCGTTGCACGAACCGTCTTGCAATCCGTCTCACGGTTCCGATCTAGTGCCGAACGGACGGCACCTCCGTGTTCAGCACACGTATAGCTCGATGACGATCTCCACCTTCTTGATCTAGCAACAGGGATCGAAGAGGCAGAAGAGTTCTCCGGCAGCGTGACGGTGCGCCGGAGGTGGTGATGATCTACTCCGGCAGGGCTTCGCCTAAGCTCCGCAGAAATACGATCTAGAGGAAAACCTGCATGGTATAGGGTCGAGCAGCACGTGGCAAATTTGTGTCTCAAAAACCATCAATACCTCTAGCCTCAAACCCTCAAGGTTTGGCCGAAATTGGAGGTGCAGGAGTCCTGCTCCAATCCTACTTGGAGCAGGATTCCACCTTTCCACTTGGAAACTCTTTCCACCTTGTGTTTTTTCCTTCTCAAACCTTATGGGCCTTAGTGGGCGGGATGGTTTATCTCTTCCCATAGCCCATGAGACCCCTAGAGGCGTGACACCCCTCCCGATGGTCCCCGGCACCCCTCCCGGCACTTCCGGTACACTACCGATGAGCCCTAAACTTTTCCGGTGACCAAAACAGGACTTCCTATATATCAATCTTTACCTCTGGACCAGTCCAGAGCTCCTCATGATGCCCTGGATCTCATTTGGGACTCAGAACAACTTTCGGTTACCAACACCTATAACTCAACTATACTGAAACGCCACCGAACCTTAAGTGTGCAGACCCTGCAGGTTCGAGAACTATGTAGACGTGACCCGAGACACTCCTCGGTCAATATCCAATAGTGGGACCTGGATGCCCATATTGGATCCTACATATTCTCCGAAGATCTTATTGGTTGAACCTCGGTGTCAAGGATTCATATAATCCCGTATGTCATTCCCTTCGTCCTTCGGTATGTTACTTGCCCGAGATTTGATCGTCGGTATCCACATACATATTTCAATCTCGTTACCGGCAAGTCTCTTTACTCGTTCCTTAATACAAGATCCCGTGACTTACACTTAGTCACATTGCTTGGAAGGCTTGTGTGTGATGTTGTATTATCGAGTGCGCCCCGAGATACCTCTCCGTCACACGGAGTGACAAATCCCAGTCTTGATCCATACTAACTCAATGGACACCTTCGGAGATACCTGTAGAGCACCTTTATAGTCACCCAATTACGTTGCGATGTTTGATGCACACAAGGTATTCCTCCGGTGCCAGTGAGTTATATGATCTCATGGTCATAGGAACAAATACTTGACACGCAGAAAACAATAGCAATTAAACGACACAATCAATATGCTAGGTTGATAGTTTGGGTCTTGTCCATCACATGATTCTCCTAATGATGTGATCCCGTTATCAAGTGACAACACTTGCCTATGTCCAAGAAACCTTGACCATCTGTGATCAACGAACTAGTCAACTAGAGGCTCACTAGGGACTGTGTGTTGTCTATGTATCCACACATGTATTTGAGTTTCCAATCAATACAATTCTAGCATGGATAATAAACGATTATTATGAACAAGGAAATATAATAATAACTAATTTATTATTGCCTCTAGGGCATATTTCCAACACTTCAACCCACGGAGGGTAATGGCTGCGAGAGTCCATGGAGGGCTCCACCCATGAAGGGTCCACGAAGAAGCGGCCTTGTCTATTCCACCACAGCTTTCTCCCATGAAGGACTAGCCTTACTCATGGTAGATCTTCACGAAGTAGGTGATCTCCTTGCCTTACAAACATCTTGGTTCAACTCCACGACACAAAGTTGTTGGAAATATGCCCTAGAGGCAATAATAAAATGGTTATTATCATATTTCCTTGTTCATGATAATCGTCTATTGTTCATGCTATAATTGTATTAACAGGAAACAGTAATACATGTGTGAATAAATAGATCACAATGTGTCCCTAGCAAGCCTCTAGTTGGCTAGCTCGTTAGTCAATAGATGATCATGGTTTCCTGGTCATGGGCATTGGATGTCATTGATAACGGGATCACATCATTGGGAGAATGATGTGATGGACAAGACCTAATCCTAAGCATAGCACTAGATTGTATTGTTCGTATGCTAAAGCTTTTCTAATGTCAAGTGTCTTTTCCTTCGACCGTGAGATTGTGCAACTCCCGGATACCGTAGGAGTGCTTTGGGTGTATCAAACGTCACAACATAACTGGGTGACTATAAAGGTGCACTACGGGTACCTCTGAAAGTGTCTGTTGGGTTGGTACGAATCGAGATCGGCATTTGTCACTCCGTGTGACGGAGTGGTATCTCTGGGCCCACTCGGTATAACATCATCATGAGATCAATGCGACTAAGGAGTTAGTCACACAATGATGTGCTATGGAATGAGTAAAGAGACTTACCGGTAACGAGATTGAACAAGGTATAGGTATACCGACGATCGAATCTCGGGCAATTTCTATACCGATAGACAAAGGGAATTGTATACGGGATTGATTGAATCCTTGACATCGTGGTTCATCCGATGAGATCATGTGGAGCAAGTGGGAGCCACCATGGGTATCCAGATCCCGTTGATGGTTATTGGCCAGAGAGGTGTCTCGGTCATGTCTACCTGTCTCCCGAACCCGTAGGGTCTACACACTTAAGGTTCGATGATGCTAGGGTTATAGGGAATTGTTATACGAGGTTATCGAAAGTTGTTCGGAGTCCCGAATGAGATCCCGGACGTCACAAGGAGCTTCGGAATGGTCCGTAGGTAAAGATTGATATATAGGACGGATGGTTTCGGACACCGGAAGTGTTTCGGGCGTCACCGGTAACGCACCGGGACCACCGGGACCACCGGAGGTGGCCCCGGGGGTCCACCGAAGGGGGGCAACGACCCCGGGAGGCTAGATGGGCCAAGTGGGGGAGGGAACCAGCCCCTAGGTGGGCTGGTGCGCCCCCCCCCCCCCCCCACTCAGCCCAAGGCGCAGGGGAGATGGAAGTGGGGGCAAACCCTAAGCCAGGTGGGCCTAAGGCCCACCAGGGGTGCGCCACACCCCTCCTCCCCTCCTGGCCACCACCTCTTGGTGCAGATGGGGCTGCCGCACCCCTTGGGGGTAGGAACCCTAAGGGTTGCGCCCCCTCCCTCTTCCCCTATATATAGTTGAGGTTTCGGGGCTGTTTGGCACACGGTTTTCTCTCTCTCTCGGCGCAGCCCTGCCCTTCTTTCTCCTCCTCTCTGCCGGTGCTTCGCGAAGCCCTGCCGGGAGACCTCGGCTCTCCATCGACACCACGCCATCGTGCTGCTAGAGTTCTTCCTCAACCTCTCTCTCCTCCTTGCTGGATCAAGATGCGGGAGACGTCACGGGCTGCACGTGTGTTGAACGCGGAGGTGTCCTAGTTCCGCACTAGATCGGAATCACCGCGATCTGAATCGCCGCGAGTACGACTCCATCAACCGCGTTCTAGTAACGCTTCTGCTTAGCGATCTTCAAAGGTATGAAGATGCACTCACCCCTCTCTCGTTGTTGGTCTCTCCATAGGAAGATCTGAATATGAGTAGGAATTTTTTTGAATTTATGCTTCGTTACCCAACAGAAGTAGGAGGCTCACAAGCGACACCTAACCAATCTAGGAGGCACCACCCTCCAAAAGGTAATAGATGTGGTATCACAATGAACTCCTTGATCTTGTGCTTCTAAACATGGTCTCCTCAACATAAAATCACTCTCTCACAGGATATGCATGGGTAGGAGAGATTGATTTGGTGGAAAGCAACTTCGGGAGGCTAGAGATCAAGTTTCAAATGATCAGATTGAAATATCTTGGTCTCAACACATGAGTAGGTGGCTCTCTCTCAGAAAAATGAATCTGGAAATGAAGTGTGTGTTCAGAGTGCTCCTCCCATGAATGAGAGGTGGGTGAAGGGGTATATATAGGAAGCACACAAAAACCAACCGTTACACCTAACATGGCAAACACGATGGTACCGACTTGTACTAAAGGCAGCAACTTTTGAACCTCGGCCGAACCGATATATGAAACTCGATGGCACCGAAAAAGTGACTAACGGTCAGATGAGCAAACTCGGTGGCATTGATACTCAAACTTGAAAATTCCGATTTTGTGTACCGAGGCAACCGAAAGTTGGTCACCCAAACTCGGTAGCACTGATGTGGTTTCGGTTGCACCAATTTGGTGGGAATGGCTAGGGTTCTGTCTGGGCTCAAACTAGGTGGGTCCGAAATATGAAAGTGTGTGACACTGAATTTGAGTATGTGGTATTGGACAGAACGGTTATGTGGGAAAAATGACTGGGTATTTTTGTGGCTAACTTTGAGCACTTGAGCAACGAGTTCATTTTAATACCTCACCCCCTTTTAATATGAATTTACAAAAGAATTAGAACTTTCCTGGGTAAAGTTTATTGAGGGAGTTAACCACTTTGATAATATGGTTAACTCTGCTATTCCATTATCCATTCCTCCATTATCAAAAGAGATTCCTATGAATCCAATGATGGCTTTCCTGTGGACTCAAAGGTGATTTCTCACAAATATAAAATGAAGATTCTTCTAGCTTGAAGCTTGAGCCAATCCTATTCCTTTCATGCAACAAGGGGCATCTCCACATAAGCCTTTAGCCAATGCTCTCTATGGACTATTCCTGAAATATACTAGGTAAAAGTGTTTGTCCAAGAGACAATGTATGTTGTCATGAATTATCAAAATCACCAAGGGAGCATATGTGCTTTCAAGGTTGTAGTGAGGTGTTTGGACCGTAGTACCTAAGAGAACCATTTTTCATGGAAACAGAAAAGCTATTGGGAGTTGGAACAACAAGAGATTTCCCAGGTATGCTTTGTTCAGTTGATCGCATGCATTGGCAATGGAAGAACAGCCCCGCAGGTTTGCCTACACAGTATCAAGGTCACACCAAAGAGGTCACCATCATACTTGAAGCAATGGCATCAAAGGACTTATGGATTTGGCATGCTTTCTTCAGGTTCGCACAACGACATCAATGTAGCACAACGGGGCGCTATTCAAGAGACTTTGTGATGGAATGCGCCATCATGCAACTGCATCGTCAACGGGCTGGCTACACTATGGGGTACTGCCTTGCTGGTGGTATATATACCCAATGGGTTGTGTTTGTGAAGACTATATCCTATCTCCAAGGTAACAAACGATATCTCTTTGCACAAATGCAAGAATGTGCTAGGAAAGATGTGGAAAGGGCATTCGGAGTGCTTCAAACTTGTTGGGGTATTGTTCGTGGGGCTGCAATGATGAGGGATCCGAAGACATTGCGGCGGTTGATGAGGTGTTGTGCAATATTGTACAATATGATTATGGGGGATGAGGGTGAAGAGGCAGACCACACACATGATTTTGAGAAGACCAGAGTACATGTCTACCTACCGGAACAAGATGAGGAGCATGTTATGAACTTTCTAGAGATGCATCAATAACTTTGAGATCAACATGTGCACGTGCAACTTTTTAATGATTTTGTGGAGCATATGTTGATCCAAATTGAAAATTCGTATTATGCACTCCGAATAAAGTTTATGTTTGAAGTATGTATTTTTGTTTTTGAGTAATTTTTTGATATATTCATTGTTATGTGTATTTGTTTTGTCAATCACACATGTCAATGTGGGTTTGAGATTTTTTAAAAGTGGGAAATGTGGTTGCATGAGGAGACCAGCTCCTGTCCGCGGACACATCCACTCGTATCTCCAACAAGATACAACATTCCTCTCTTTTTCTCTTTAACTTATGTGCCACGTTAGCATTTTATCTATGAACCATGCTAAAAGAACTACTCCCTCCGGCCCATAATATGAGAGCGTTCTGCAAGCTTGGGACGGAGGTAGTAGCACTGAGGTAAGTTCTCTGCAGATAAACTAGGGAGTCTTCTCAGGGCCGGCTCTATATTTTTCGGGGCCCTGGGGCGAAGTTCAAAAATAAGCCCTTAGGGAAATAAATGTGTACGCATTTATAGATATACAAACGTAAAATATTAAAGTTTAAATCTGATCATACATTATTATTTAGATACATCTATAAATAATTGATAAACGTTTAAGTTATGTCATATCACGATAAAAAAAAATAGAGTAGCGAAATATAACAAATAATATTCTATGCTAGTTTGATTACCTTAAATAAGAACCGAGTTTTTATGAGTTCATCGACAATAATGTAATCAGATCAACCAGGGCCTGAGATCAACTGATCTAAAAGGACTAGGACACTAGGCAAATATATACGCAGACATGCAGTATTTAAATTACCTTGAGCGAATGGGCGCAGGGATCAGGGCATTGTTATTTGTTAATCACCAGGCCTGATCATGTGCTGCAGTGCTGGGTGATCTTCAGTTCTCCACCAGACCTGATCTCCACTACAGAAAGTATATACAAATTGCAGATACATATATACCAGTTCCCCTCTTTCTCCGTCAGGGTCGGACATGCCTGGCGGAGTGCCGGAGGTGCAACCGCGCATGCGCAGGCGCAGCAATGTAGGCAGGCGGCCAAGGCGAGGCGATGATCGAACATGCGTGGATGGATCGATGCCTTCTCCTCTTCCAAAGTCCCGATCAGATATTTTTCTCTCCCAATCAGATACCTTTTATCAGCCCATATAACAACAGAAGTATACTTACACATATGCGGTGATGGGCCCCTCCGAAACATGGGCCCTTGGGCGTCGCCCATGTTCGCCTAGGGCGAGAGCCGGCCCTGAGTCTTCTTAATAACAGGCTAACAAAGGCCAAGTTTCTTGCCTCCCCTTCAAAAGAAAATTAAAGGATTCCAGTAGAGTGTCAACAACGTGTTTATATCGAGCATGTTGGAATTAACCACGAGTCCTAGTCCGGCTTGGACTTGGAACCGTCACCGTGTAGGTATAGGATTAGTAGTTGTCTTGGTTAGCTACTATATATACGTACAAGTACCCGTGTAATATTGGATCAGATCAAAGCAATACACAGAAATAGTCGGGAGCGACACGCTCCCGTAGCCATCATATCCTCGTGTTCTCGCGTGTGTGTCTCGGCGACGCTAGTTCCGATCGATCAAGGCAGCAGCCAGGTTGCTACGTACGTGTGCATGAGAAACCATCCACCTGCTAACCTGCCTGCTTAGGTTACGCGTACGTGCACGTCTCCTCCAGGAACCGATAGTCCGGCTAGCGGTTACAGCTCGACGCAAAGGAACTTCGTCGGGTTCGTCAACGAGCTTTATTTGTTTTCGTCATCGTCCCTGGTTACCGTCGCCGGAAAGTACTCGGCGTCTGGTTTGGGCCAACAATTGGTATCTAGAGCTTGGTTTATTGACGTGATCTTCGGAAAGCAATCGAAGGATCATGTCAAACCCGGGCAAGGAGATCGTTGTGGCGGGAGCTAGAGCACCGATGCCGATGGTTGGGGGGTCGCAATTCCCCCGGCTGGATCGAGAGGACTACGCACTATGGGCGATGAACATGGAGGTCGCAATGGAGGGAGCGGAATTCTGGGAAGCTGTCGATCCCGGCGGCGCCGAGTACGCGAAGGGCGCGGCAAAGTACCGGACGGATCGTCAGGCGTTAACGGCGATCTACTCCGCCATGCCGAAGGATGTGCTGCAACACCTCGTCGGAAAGAAAACGGCGAAGGAGGCATGGGAGACCATCAAGATCCTGCACCAGGGTCATGACCGTGTCAAGGAAGCACACCTTCAGTCCCTCATGAGAAGCTACGAGTTCCTGAAGATGGAGGAAAGCGAGACGGTTGATCAGTTTGCCTCTCGTCTCAAGACCCTCGTCAACGGCATACGCGGCTATGGTTCAACTCTAGAAGAAGTTGCGATCGTTCGACGATTTTTGCGCGCCGCGCCGGCGCGCTACATCCAGATCGTCACGTCGATCGAGCAATGTCTCGACCTAAAGACACTCACGGTCGAGGATCTTGTCGGAAGGTTCAAAGCCCACGACGAGAGAATTCGTCTCAGTTTCGGCGACGCAGAGGCGAGTGAGCACCTGATGCTGACAAAGGCACAATGGATTGCCCTGTCAAAAGAACAACAAGGCGGATCCACGAGCAGCAGCAAGAAGAAGGGGAAGGGGAAGCAGCGCTCGGCGAGAAAGAACTTCGCCGACTCGGACGACGAGGATGCGCCTGCACCACCGAGGAGGAAGTTTGACATCAGGAAAGTGAGGTGTCATAAGTGTGGCCTCCTCGGTCACTTCAAGGCTGACTGCGAGGAAGCACCGAAGCAACAATCACTCATGGCCGAGGAAGGAGACAATGGGGATATGATGCTGATGTGCGAGCTGGTGGATGAAGAGGATCCACGTGATCAAGATCAGCTGGACATGGATCCGGTGAGTGCATTTGTACCAGTAAATCCAGGCGAAGTCATGGTGCCAGAAGACCATGATGCACGGAGTGATGGCGTGGTCATGGTAGAACCAGGCGAAGTCATGAGGCCAGAGAACCATGACACAAGGCGTGACGGTGTGATCACGCTAGAAGCAGGTGATGTCATGACGCTAGAAGCCCATGACACAAGGTGTGATGGTGTGATCGCGCAAGACACGAGCAAAGTTATGATGCTAGAAGTTCATAACACAATACGTGACGGTGTGGTCACGTTAAAAGACGGCGAAGACGTGTCGCCCGAAGATCGCATCACGCGGCGAGCTGCACTCGGACCAGATGACCACCACACTCGTCGAGCTAGACTCGGATCGGACGGCACGACAGAAGAATGTCGGGCAATGCTTGATGTGTCAGCCACGCGCACTGAGTCGAGGGAACAAGGCGCTATGCAAGACGTGCCAGGAATGCTCGTACCAGTCTCTACAAGTGACCTTGCGAGCAAGGAGGCGACCGACACGTCAACGAGTTCATGCATGCAGGTGGATAACACAAAGTTCGAGTCCCATGCAGCAAACCGGCTAGAGGAAGGCGTCCTGGAAATAATGCAAGCAAGGCCGACAGTAGTGGCAGCCACCACAATCGATGGAAGCAGCAACGGCTCAGCCTTTGCATGGCCTTGTGCTGCTTTGAAAAGAGCTGGTGGGACATCTCGAGAAGTACATGCACGTGAAGAAATGCATGACTACGTGGCTGGTTCATCTGGTGAAAATGCAACCAGCTCGAGAGAGTCCGAAATGCCAGAAACGAGAAGTTTGGCAACTTCAGAAGATGTGTCGTTTCTTTCAAAAGGGCTGGACACAGAAGAAAGGCCACATGAACCACTGGAAGCGCTTCAAATAAATTCGGTGAAGATGAAAAGTAAAGGGCAACGATGCTTGCACATCGAGGAACCGGAAAATTTTGAAGAAGCAATTATGGAAGAGTGTTGGCGTCATGCTATGGATGAAGAGTTGAGGTCGATCCGAGGCAACAAAGTATGTGAGCTCGTGGATCTTCCCAACGGACATAGTGCCATAGAGCTCAAGTGGGTGTACAAAGTCAAGAAGGATGCCAAAGGGAACTTGGTGAAGCATAAAGCAAGGCTCGTGGCTAAAGCAAACGTGCAAGAGCAAGGTGTGGAAATCAAAGAAGTGTTTTCTCCGGTTGCAAGGATTGACTCGGTGAGGCTACTTATTGCTCTCGCGGCTCAAGAATGTTGGACAATACATCACATGGATGTGAACTTCACGTTTTTGGCTGGGGAGTTAGAAGAAGAATTGTATGTGAAGCAACCACCGGGATATATCAAAGAAGGAGAGCAACACAAGGTATTGAAGCTACACAAGGCGTTGTACGGGCTACGACAAGCTTATCAGGCATGGAGCATCAAGCTTGACAGTACATTGATTTCTCTAGGTTTTGAGAAGAGTCCACTCGAGCATACGATGTATAAGCGAGGTAATGGAAAAGATCGTCTCTTAGTGGGCATCTTTGTGGATGATCTGTTGATAACTGGAGCTGACGAAGAGGTGATTGCAAACTTCAAGCTACAAATGAAGGAGCTATTCAAGATGACTGATCTAGGACTCTTGTGTTACTACCTTGGGATCGAGGTACAACAAAAGCCGGACGAGATCACACTATGCCAGCACGCATATACAAAGAAGATACTTGAAAGCAGTAGCATGGAAGATTGCAACCCAAGTTATGTTCCAATGAAGCCTCGTCTTATACCTAGCAAGAAAAGTGAAGCACTCGTGGTTGATGCAACGGAGTATAGAAGTGTGGTCCGAAAGTTGAGGTATCTCACGAGTACAAGACCAGACTTGGCCTATTCCGTTGACATAGTGAGTCACTTCATGGAAGCACCCACGACGAAATACTGGACAACTGTGGAAAATATACTCAGGTACATCAAAGGGACAACAAACTTCGGTTGTGTCTATTTGAGAGAGAAGAAGAAGGAGATGCTGGAGCTATTGGGCTACAGTGATAGCGACATGTCAGGAGATGTGGACGACCGTATAAGTACCTCGGACGTGGTATATTTCTTGGGAGGAAATATAGTGAGTTGGCTCTTACAAAAGTTGAAAGTGGTCGCATTATCCTCACGTGAAGAAGAGTATATTGCAGCTTCAACCGCGGTGTTTCAAGGTGTGTGTCTAGGAAGGCTACTCGATGACCTCACAGGTAAGGAACGAGTGGTGCACAACGTTGACGACAAGTCTACAATCTCTCTGTGGAAGAATCCAGTGCGTCATGATAGATGCACAGACATCGATACGAGGTATCAGTACCTACGGGAGTGCGTGGAAGAAAGCAAGATTGACGTCAACTACATTTGCACTCACGACCAGCTTGCAGATATCCTGACCAAGTCTTTGGGACGACAGAAGTTTACAGAGATGCGGAGAAGGATCGGCGTCCAAGCTCTGAAGTGAGGACATCGTGTTTAGGGGGGTGATTGTTGGAATTAACCACGAGTCCTAGTCCGGCTTGGACTTGGAACCGTCACCGTGTAGGTATAGGATTAGTAGTTGTCTTGGTTAGCTACTATATATACGTACAAGTACCCGTGTAATATTGGATCAGATCAAAGCAATACATAGAAATAGTCGGGAGCGACACGCTCCCGTAGCCATCATATCCTCGTGTTCTCGCGTGTGTGTCTCGGCGACGCTAGTTCCGATCGATCAAGGCAGCAGCCAGGTTGCTACGTACGTGTGCATGAGAAACCATCCACCTGCTAACCTGCCTGCTTAGGTTACGCGTACGTGCACGTCTCCTCCAGGAACCGATAGTCCGGCTAGCGGTTACAGCTCGACGCAAAGGAACTTCGTCGGGTTCGTCAACGAGCTTTATTTGTTTTCGTCATCGTCCCTGGTTACCGTCGCCGGAAAGTACTCGGCGTCTGGTTTGGGCCAACAGAGCAGGCAATAAACTTCAAGCCTAAATAAAGGACGAATGCGTTTATATCGAGGTTCACGTTTGATGACATAGGATATTTTCATATATACACGAGTGCAGCCGAGCAATCGCCGTCAAGTTAGACATCTGGGTCGCTTTCAGTCATGCGCGTAGCTTAGCTAGTAGCCTTAACTAAACTTGACAATGGACCATCATTCATCTTTACAGACGGCAGAAATGTATATATATTTTCACACAATTTGGGCTTCCTCAAACTGCCCAGACCCTAATCTACAGAAAACACCAGCATTGCAACATAAAACTTGACAAAAAGAAAGACATGATATCTTCAGTATATACTGCCCCTGCCATGCTATCTTCCATGCAGCTGTGTCATTGACACGGTACCAATGGAGTGGCTCCTCTCGTTCTCGCTTGATTTGCTCAACTCGAGAGCACGGCCTCGGAGCATCAGGGTGGGCGCCCTCGGCATGGGAAGGCTGGAGCTGTCACTGCTCAACATCAGGATGACCGCGGGGACGTCCGGACGCTCTTGGGCATGATCTTGCACGCATAACAATGCAATGTGGATGCACCTCAAGACTTGTCGAATCGAGCATGATGGTTTTATCAACGGGTCGATCATTTCCTCGCCCTTGTCTTCATTCCATTGTTGCCATGCCTGGAAAATGGTTGCGAGCTCAAGCCACGAAGAGACAAATAAACGAAATGTCAGGATGAGTGCGGCATATGGAGTACGCGTGCGCTTACATATCCCGCGATGTTTAGGGAGTCCTGCTGGCCATGAAAGCTGACAGCCCTCTTCCCTGTGATGATCTCCAAGATCAGAACTCCAAAGCTATAGACATCCGACTTGACGGAGAAAATGCCTTCCATGGCATACTCAGGAGACATGTAGCCGCTGCAAAAAGAAGATCCAATTTAACGTAATGCAGCAGTAATATTCCAGTCATCATTAGGTCTATCTGAAATGCACGTACAATGTTCCAACGACACGGTTTGTGTTGAACTGGTTTTCATCCCCTCCAAAGATCCTTGCCATTCCGAAATCTGATATTTTGGGGTTCATGTCTGTGTCTAGGAGAATGTTGCTGGCCTTGAGATCACGATGAACAATACGTAGCCTTGAGTCCCGGTGGAGATACAGCAGCCCTCGAGCAATACCTTCAATGATATCAAACCGTGTCCTCCAGTCTAGGAGACCTCGCTTTTCAGGATCTGTTCGTCCACAGTAATTACAACCCCATCAGTATATTTGTTCATCTAGAGAAATGAGGATGAATGGAAATGATACGTACTAAAGATAAATGCGTCGAGGCTCTTGTTAGGCATGTACTCATAAACCAAGATCTTTTCTTCTCCCTGTATACAGCAAGCTAATAGTCTGACAAGATTCCGGTGCTGCAACTTCGCAATCAGTATGACCTCATTCTTGAACTCCTCATGGCCTTGACCTGAGTTCTTACAAAGCCTCTTCACAGCTACTTCTTCTCCACCAGGTAATGTTCCCTGAAGTGATTCATGGTATTAATTTGCATTAAGCCAAGTACAGTATAATACCGGCGCACACAAAAAACAAGTACAATACAAAGATTCATGACACTCATACCATATAAACCGGGCCAAATCCACCTTCCCCAAGCTTGTTGGATTCACTGAAACTACCGGTAGCAGCTTTAATGCGGTCCAGGGAGAGTACTTTGAGTTCATGACTTTTTCCGTCCTCCGATTCATCGTCGAAAGGAATCGAATGTGAGATATCCAGCATGCCAGCACTTTGCTGAGATCTCGTAGATGAACGTCTTGACCTCCAACTTCTGTGCACTGCATCTGCCCCAGAATACCAGTTAGCACTATACTTGCCTCCAAGAGTCCATTCGTATTAGAAACCGAGACTAATAACTACGGGTAACAAACCGTTCACAGCTAGATCCAATTTAGCAGTGTTGACAACAGCTTGGCAGCTAAAGTCCTTTTTCCGCGCAACGCCTATCAAAGTCTAGATTTCACCTGGGACTCTAAAGCCAAACAAATTACAGATGACACCCTTGCCTGCTAATTTGGACAAAATACCTCTTAGACCAGTCAAATGCGGCCAGCGGTTTTGGCATAACAAGGTGTCACATGAACCGTGATCACCCTTACATGTCTACTGTTAAGAATTGGTTAGTATCTAGGTAGAAATAAATAATCTGTACTGATTTGTACAGATCAGGATCGGCTGATTTGATCACGATCAAATCATGATTGATACTCCCTCTGTTCCTAAATATAATTCTTTTTAGAGGTTCCACTACGGACTACATACGGATGTATATAGACATACTTTAGAGTGTAGATTCACTCATTTTGCTCCGTATGTAGTCTCTAGTGGAATCTCTAAAAAGACTTATATTTAGGAACAGAGGGAGTAGTTGATTTGGCTTTTACATTGTTTTTTTTAGGGAAGCGTACTGATCGGAGGTAGGTAGCTAGGATTCGTCGGCGACAAGAGAAGAGATTGTTCCAGATCCGGATCCGGATCGATCTCCGCTCCAGTGGCTTACATTGTTAAAGGCAAAACTTTAGTTCTCAAGCTTTTACCACATTAGTTTCAGGTCTCCCTTTTCTACCTCCCCTACTTATTGGTTGACCTGAGTTTTTACCGTTACAAGAGTTGAGGGGTAAAAAGTGATTATTATTTTCCCTATTTATGATCTGTAATGAATTCATGGAACTAGTTAGGTTCACTTGACTATACTGATTAGTGATTACTGATTAGCACCACAAGAGAATGCAGTCTTGTACAGACAACTTCGGAGGGCAACCGAAGAATAGGGTGAGCTTTCATTAGACTATAATCATTGAGCCAAATCCAAGGAACCTCACCTTTGATATTTCTGCCACGCTTCCACCATAAAAAGAGACAAGTTAACAAAATAAATAGCACCACGGCAGACGCTATTGCGGCTATTTTCCAAACTGCGATATGTGAGCCTGCTAATGAAGGAACAGCATAACCGAACATAAATATGGTAAGTCAAAGGTGAGAAAATATGGTAGCATGCATAACTGCATATATAAACTTTATTCTTTAGATAATATTCATCACTTACCTAACTCAGAAGCAGGAAGCTTGAGGTTTAGGGCATAACCCCCAGCCTGAAACTGGTAAACGTCCATCAGTTCACTACCCCAATGTAGACACCCCGTCAACTGAGTCATGTAGACATAGGCACCACATGAGCAGTTTTGTTGGCATGTATTCATGCACCCATACTCATCAGTCACACCAGATACCCAGTATGAAAAATCTGGCCACTTGACGTTCGGGATTGAGAGAAATCCATCTCCAGTTTTGTTCACCTGACAGCCCAAAGGTGGGTTTCTAACACAGCCCTGGCTCCGATTTCCTGCATTCCACTCATCTGCTAACTTTGGCTTAAAACCTATTGAAGGAAAAAAAAGGAAAGAAAGGAAAAGGTGACTATTTTGTGAAGCATATACTTCTGTAAACATGTATGAAAGACTTGAGGTGTCAAAATAAGTAGTGGCAACGTCAGTAGCTGAGCCAGCCCAATATGCCAGGGTGGGCCAACAGTAAAACTGTTGATAACAATTCTTTTTTAAATATATTTTTTGCTATGATATAAGGCTGTTGGAAAAATTTCAGGTTGGCCGCGGCCCACCCTGTCCACACTCTGGCTCTGCCACTGGGCAACGTCCATGCTTCCTATTTTAGGGTCCTAACTGCGATTTATAGTCAGTTGTGCCGGTGAACAAGGAAGGAAGTTCACCCAATTGTGTAAGGCATAAGACAGTTCCACTTTTACTGGAAACTCGTAAGAGCGGAACCCGATTTTGTAAAGAAATTGGACCAAGAGTCAAAGACATACCTCTAAGGCAGGTACATTTTGCCTTCCTATCTTGGACCACCGTACATAGCGCATTTGAACCACATGCACCATAATACTCGCACTCATTTGACGGTTGCACCCAGACAGTTTCCCACTCCTGTGTAGACTTTTTAACCATGTAGCAGACGTCTTTGCCATCTGGCGCAACAACAAACCTCTGCAGAGATGTATTTGTTGCAGTGTAAGTGAAGTATGTTCCCAGGGTTGGATCATTTCCTTGTTTGTACCCATACACGTACAGTGGCCTATATGGAATGCCTACAAAATTTAGCCCAGTCCATTGGCCCGACCTGTAAAAAATTAAATACAAGTTATAATATCTTGAACTAAGGCGTTCAATATTTTTTACAGTTTATGTTGAGAAAGGGCACGCCTATTTACGACTCGAGTCATATGAGGACTTGGAGAGCTGTGACTATTAAATCTCCATAGTAATTCTAATCATGTAATGCTTACTACTTTCAAGGTTGGGAACCATATAAAGCTATAAGAAATGGCCATAGAGAACCCAACGCAAGGAGCCAAATCTCATCTAAAACAAGGTAGAGAAAATTATGTGCACAGTGGATTAAAATTTAGTTGATTCTTTAACACTATATATGGGATCTGAGGTTTCACAAGTTTCAAGGGGGTTGTAAGAGAGTGAAAATATCGTGTACTCTTTTGAGGTTGTCCCTAGGTTGCGTGTGCTGGTTGTGGTCTCATACTCTGCCTGGTGGCTTTATTTATAAAGTCGGGCGTATGCCTTAACTCTAAAAAAGGTTGTCCCTAGGGATTTTTGGTCGCATTCTCGGTATATACTTGCGAAATTTCAACTGTTTACCATCTTTAGTTTGTGAAACTTGGATTACTTGCTTTCCTAGGTAGGGACTTCTTGTCTGTGGAAGCTACTGCCTTCTCATTTCTATTTGCCTTTGGAGGGTGCGTGTGGGTGTTGGACGGTGAACTCTGTTCCGTTATCTCGAGATAGTGAAGCCCAGAACAGATTTCTTAGTATGAAACAAGCACAGGTGAATTGGTTGGTAATTACAGGAACAAGAAGGCTGAAATCACATTTCAAACACAAATAAACTTTAAAGTGTACTGTGTACATGTTTCAGATTTGTCAAAAGGCGATTCGACCAACTTCATAAATGTCAGTGCAGACTGAATGGGTTTGTCAGGGATTTTGATAGATTGTATTGGCCCCAATCCACTATATAGCAGGTAAACTTAGTTGAGAATCCTTTTCTAAAAAAAACTTAGTTGAGAATCACCAATATATAGAAGAATAGCACATGTGCAAATATGGATTGCAAGCTGCAACTCACAACTAAAACAACATTATAAAACATCAGCTACAGCCTGGTTGAGTTTCATAAACCAACCCTCTCCCAAAAAGTCTGCCCAGTAAGAAAATGGTGGACATCCTAATTATATTTCAATACTTCATCTTACAACTAGAGACTGGTCAGCTCTAAAACACGGATATAATACGAATGGGTGCCACTGCAACTGGCACAAAGTTGAAAACACTGCAGCCAGAAATCAGACTTGTGACAACCTGATAAAAATGCAGAACAGAACACCAATGGACCCTCAATTCAAAATCTTACTAATAAGCAACCGCAATTTTCCCTTAGGTAGTTACGGAACTCCACATGTTGACTTCATGCACCAATAGCTTGACGCCTTGACCCAGAAGCTTAACTAAGGAACATACAGAATTCTACTCCTTTCATTTGAAATCACTAACCGGAAGTTAGCACATTTCAACAACACTACACAAACACTATTGGATAAATACAAGCACACAAGATAATATATCATTCTGAGATTTGTTCCAAACAATACTCTAGCAAGCAAGATATTTATTTATTTATTTTGCGGAAAAACACTCAGATCTATAAACCAAACCAGTAGTATAAACATCCCTGGAAAATAAAAAAGTTGCTCCCGAATGGGCCGATGGCGCGCCACTGCTGCTCAATCGCCGGAACCAGCCAGAGCCAGTCATTGTTGATCGGGGAATCAATCCGGTAGTGGGGCCTTCCCGCACTCCGACACTGGCAGAGCCAGCGGAGGAGGAGGGAGGCGACGAGCGACGATCTACCGACAGAGGAGAGGTTGCGGCGTGGTGCGCTCGGAGATCGCCTCTCCTATGGTTTGGAGAGGAACTCCTCTAGCAGGCAAGATTTGAAGCTTTACAAATAACTTTACCAAATGCCATCGCCCATCCTTATCAAGAGATGACCTACGAATCTACCATGACACTATTTTGCCGACTGATGGACTGCAAGTAGAGGTACAGCCCCACCTGGCTAGTTAGTTTCCCACTTTTGAACCTGATCCTTTTGATGCATCATCCTACAATGAAGTGTGAATGATGTTTGTGTATAGCACACGAAAAGAAGATGCTCGCAATTTGCAATTCAGACTAGCTAAGTCGACAGCTGATGCTGCCTAGTGCCGACTGGAACAACTAAAACAAAACACAAATTGGATTGCCTCAGGAAGGAAGTATACACAATCTCCTGAAAGGAAATTAAAAAAACATACTTTTTTTTTTGAATTTTGATTTTGCTAACCTCATGTATCATGGGGGTAAAATTAAAAAAACATACGAGATGACAGATTCCATATTTCCTAGGTAGATGGCAAAAGAACAGAATTAGAGAACAACCAGCAGCTCAACTAGTACTAGTAGTAGTAACATTAATGCCCCAATAAAATATATAGTACGTAGTTCTAGTCTCTACAACATTCCTACTGTATAATTATTTAAAATTAAGCAAAAAAAAATTGAAGCAAGCTATACTTTATTCAAATATAAAAGATGGTAGGGAGTAGGGCATGGAGAAGCTGACCTCCAGAATGGAACATTGCCATCTTTCCAGATGAAGGCCTGGCTGGGGTTGGCCGGGTCGAGCCCGAGCGCGAACCGGCCCGGCGAGGGGTCCGTCTCGCTTGCCCAGGACGTGAAGAGCATCCGCTCCGGCGGGCCCCTGACCTGCGCCCTGACCTCGGCGTTGACGCTGATGCGCATCCCGGAGAGCATGGTGTCGGACGGGTGCCAGAAGCTGTCCCAGATGACGGTGGCGTCGACGTCGCGCACCTGGAGGCTGCCGGAGTCGAGGATGACGGCCTCGTAGCCCCCGCGCGGCGCGGCCCGCGTGGTGGTGTTGGAGGACCAGAGCATGGGCGCGCCGTCCTTGGCGGCGCCGTCGAGGACGCGGAGCTCGCCGCCGGCCGTGAGCGTGAGCGAGGGCGCGGCCGCGGCGGCCGCGTTGGCGCGGTTGGCGACCCACGCGACGGTCCTGGGCCGAGTGTCGCGGTACCAGACGCAGAGGTAGAGGCGGGCCGGGCGCGCGGGGTCCGGCGCGTGGAAGCCCAGCTCGAACACCCCCAACGGCGAGGACACCAGCGTCGCCGGCGCCGTCAGCGAGTCCCCCTGCTTCAGCGTGTCCGTGGCCGCCGCCGCCACGGCCAGCGCGCCGCAGAGCCAGATGAGGAGGCGAGAAGCCGCCATCGCCATGGACGCAGCAGGCCCTCCCTCCCTCCTCCTGGCTCCCGCTGCCCCTCTACCCGCTTTTGCCTGCTGAGGTAGCGCCCAGCCAGCCACCAACTACCACCTCACTGGTGGCGAGCAGACAGAGAAAGAGAGAGAGAGAGAGGGAAGGAGGGAGGGAGTGCGTTATGGCGAGACCGATGTCGTGGATTTGTTTAGTGCGCGGTAGTAATATAGTGTATTAATTAGCGTGCCTAAGCACGTACTAGCTTTGCTTTCGGGGTAGTTCAAAAGCGATTTGCCGCCGGTGAGCCACGGCGGGGAGTCATACGGGGTGCGTGGCCCGGCTCGTCCAACTGTGTGGGCCCCGGCTAGGCAGGATGGCGAGGGCCATGGTACAAACGGAACATACGCGCGCGCTCCTTGTGTCCCTATCTCCCGAGTGCCGTCGCACAGTGCAGCACACCACGGGGCACTGCTCCTGGTGGGAGATCTGGCTCGTCGTTCACACATGCCCGGGGAGAGAGGGAAGGAGAGACAGGGATGGCGACACCACCATGGTTTCGGATCTTTTTGTGCTGTAGTGGAATACCTTGTGGTCATGTGGTGTGCATCTGGGCATGCAGTAGCTCATCTTTCGGCATTTCGTTTCTTCGTCTCATTTTTTGTTCTCGATGCAACGGCGTTTGGTGGTTAGGCAATGCAGGATCGCCGTGTCACCGTGCAGGAAGAATGGGCGCGCACTTGCGGCCGTCGAGTTCCCGGAACATGCACCAAACAAGCAACGACCGCTGGAAAGGCATGCGGGAAACACATGCTCACAATTTGTTGGTTGGTTCGTCCTACTACGGGTTCCTGTGACCGTAAAGCGGTCTCGGGCTCGGGGCTGCTTCCTTGATTGGACCCGCAACACGCATCCCTGGCTGTACCAGACATAAACTGGAGGGTCCCGGGAATTATCACAGGTTGTGCCTCTGCTCACTTGCAAAGGTGGATTCATGGCTTTTATGGGGCTATAATTATGTGATTTAGCACTAGTATATACCAGAGCTTTTGGGCTGCCCATTCTCAAATCATTCTCTCCTTTTTATAGGAAAAAAGAGAGTCTAACTAGGTCTTTTTTCATGAGTATGTAAATTACGTGTCATAGCTTTATAGAAAAAGAGAAATGCAAGTACAAAACGTCTATAAAATCGTTGCAAACAATGAGCGTGTCATTAACTCCACATCTCGCCAGTCCAAAGGCATCCACCTATGACAACACCACTACAACGTGAAAGAGCCTACCCAAAACCAAGAACCTCATCGTGTCTCGACCAACGTCGGTCACCTCCGAAGAACAACAGCTCCCAGCAAGCTTTCCTTGTCGACGCACCATACCCCCTTAATGCCTTAAGGAGTTGGCAAGAGGATGGCACGACTCGATCCGACCCGAGGAAGACATCGTATTGGGTTCACCAGCAACGGTCGTACATTGCGCCGGAGGGCGACATCGAACACCAGAGGAGCGTAATATAGGAACTCCATGTCTCCCTACACTGTGCTCCCAACAGAGGGACGACATCTAAGACGTTGCCATCGGGTCGATCCTGCACCGAATTAAGGCTTTCGCTCGGGGACCACTACCAAGACTAAGCAAGCGAGGGACATGGCGACACTCGGTGATGCCTCTAGGGAGGGGAACAACACCTACATGTACCCTAGCCGTCGGCCTGACCAAAATCGGACAGGGTTTTCATTTGTAATGTCGCGCATATCCACTCCTCCAAGGTTTCGAGCAACACTATCCATGATGCCTCGCCCCGCCGTCACTGCAGTTGTGGTCCTCTCAGACCCGCAATGCCGATATGGGTCCATAACTAAGAGGAGCTTGTTAGGAAGAAGAATTTTGTGGAGAATTTGAAGCAAATGTATTTGAGAAACAAAGAGGCTACCAACATGACGTTCATGAAGAGTGAACGTCAGCACTACATTATATAGTTGTGAGGTGCGAGGATATCCAACATGAGCAATATCTTCCGATTGTTCAGCACAACAAGGCCCACACTTTGGTGGTGTTCCATTTTTATCCACGCCAGCACTATCTGTACTAAGCTGGCGTACCAATTTGGCCAACGCCGGTGCTATTTGAAAATAATAGTGCTAGCGTCGCTTCAAATTGGCGCGCCACTAACATAAGTTGTGGTTAGCCATATCTCCACTAGTGCTTGTGTGTTGTCAAACATCACTTCGTAACAGGGTGATCATAAAGGTGCTCCACGGGTATCTTTGAAGGTGTCTGTTTGGTTGGAGTGGATCGAGATAGGGATTTGTCACTCCTTGTGACAAAGAGATATCTCTGGGCCCTCTCGGTAATAAACATCACAAGAAGCTTGCAAGCAATGTTAATAATAAGTTAGTCGCGGGATCTTCTATTATGGAATGAGTAAAGAGACTCACCGGTATCAAGATTGAACTGGGTATGGAGATACCGACGATTGAATCTTGGGCAAGTAACATATCGCTCGACAAAGGGAATTGCATACGAGATTAACTGAATCCTCGACATCGTGGTTTAACCGATAAAGATCTTCGTGGAATATGTAGGAACCAATATGGGCATCTCAGGGAGTCCTGGATTAAGGGGTCCTCGGGCGGTCGGCTTATCCCTTATGGGCCGACCATATGGGTCGCATCATTGAAGACCGGGTTGTCTGACAACTTCATGATCGAGATGGAATGCTCCGAAGACTGGCGTGCGCTCCAAGTTAAGAAGACCAGATCGGCCCATCCGTCCCCGGCTGAGGTCGGCAATATGTAACCCTAGGAACCCTGGTGTCTATATGAACCAGACGTTCTCATGCGTATAGGCAGGTTGACTCATCTAGGGTTTAGCTCATACGATCTCGAGGTAGATCAACTCTCTAATCATCATCCACATCAATATAATGAAGCAGGACGTAGGGTTTTACCTCCTCAAGAGGGCTCGGACCTGGGTAAATACTATCTCCCCTTTTCTCCTGCAATCCATCGATCCACGGTCCATAGTTCGGGATCCCCTACTCGAGATTTGCCGGTTTTGACACCGACATTGGTGCTTTCATTGAGAGTTCCGATGTTGGATCGTGGAAGGATTGATGGATCGCCTGATCATCAACAATTGAATCAGCAACGGGGTCTTCGCCCCCGGACAGGTCCTCATGCTCGGCGACATCACGCTGCGCACGAACCCAACTGGCCTTCCGGGCCAGATCGGAGACTTCGCCTCCGGTCAGCAAATAAGGTTTGGAGATCTCGAATTCTCCGCCGACTCCTGGGGAAATATGTTCCCGCCAAAATCATAGCCTCGACCGATGAACCTCAAAATCCCGAAGCCTTGACTCTGGGCCTCTTTTCCGGCCGCAACCAAGGTTCCCTCTTTATCGAAGAGTCGGCTTTGAGCTCAGAACTGACCTCTATGCCCGGACAACAGCGAACGACCATAGCCTAACATGCATCCGTCGCGGAAGCCACGGAGGTCAACTCCAAAAAGCACCAAGAGATCGATGAGGACAGCCTCTCGATGTTAAACGAGATGCTCGACCAAATCCAACTGCTTCCAATCTCAGATAGCCGGAGCTCGACCTATGCACAGATCGGCTCAGAGGTGGATTATGAGGACTTCTATGGCCCACGCAACACCCACTTGGTAGACTACGCCTCCGAGGAGCTCGAGGACATGGATGACGAGGCCAACGACCCCACCCCCGTAAATACCGGGCAGTGGACACCAACGTCCACCTATGACGTCTACATGGTAGGCAAGCTCCGGTGACACGGGCGACGTTACACCCAAACAAAACGGTGATAAGTCCAGGGAGGATCCCTCAAAGCGCCTAAGGTCGCGTAAGCATGCCAAGGAAAATAAGGGAGGGCCTCCATACAAGCTACAGGGGAAAACATAACTCAGAGGACCACGACAACCCCGAAGCTCCCGAGCACCAACCAGAGGACCTGGACAAAACCGAAGGCTGAAACGATCCCGACAACCTCAACAATTCAGACGATGATGATTACCTCCCCCGTGTCGACGACGAAAACGACTTAGAGGACGAAGACCTCGTAATTCCCGAGGGCCTTGAAGGTCAGGAACAATTCTGGCAGCAACTTATAGCTACCGCACAGAGCCTAAAAGCGAAGCAACGACAGCTCCAGGTCAAACACGATACCATTAACAGCAGGTGGACCAAAATTTTGTACGCCGAAGAAGGATACGTCACCAAGTGTCCGGATAAAAAGAAAAGCTACCCACGTCGGCGCCTGGTGCCTCAGTTCGAGATGAGGTCCCAGAGCCCACGTCCCCCAAGCGCACGGACTACGACCAGCCTGATCGCCTGCCCCGAGGATGCGACAGAGCGGTCGGAAAGGGCGAGTATAGACCCGAGCCTCCCCGTAGAAAAGGAAAAGAACATGTGCACCCTAGGGACACACATGACCTACGATATGACTTGGACATCAGAATAGGTCGTAACAGATCCATCTACGTATCCAGGAGGTACTCCCCCACTCGATGGGACGGAGAACCACCTCGGGTCGCCTACAACAACAGAGGTCGGGAACCATACCGGGCTCAACCCAGAGCTGATCTTCGGCACAATATAGCCCGGATCAAAGGCGCCGCTCACCCACCGTGCTTCACAGATGAGGTCATGCAGCACCAACTCCCCGAAGGGTTTAAACCCGTGAACATATAACAGTACGGCAGGACGGCAGACCCCTCCGTGTGGATAGAAGATTTCCTTCTCCACATCCATATGGCCAGGGGAGATGATATCCACGCCACAAAATACTTACCCCTAAAGCTGAAAGCACCAACACGACACCGTCTAAACAGCTTACTTGAAGATTCCATCGGGAGCTGGGAAGAGCTCGAGGAGGCTTTCCTATCTAACTTCCAGGGAACCTATGTTCGGCCGTCAGATTCATCTGACCTGAGCAATGTCATTCAAAAGGCGGGCGAATCGGCCATAGAATTCTGGAATCGGTTCCTAACCAAGAACAAAATCGTGGACTGTCCGGATGCCGAGGCAATAACCTCTTTTAGACACAACATCCGGGATGAATGGCTGGCTCGCCAGCTCAGCCAGGATAGGGTGAGGACAATGTCCGCCCTCACTTCCCTCACGACCCACTTTTCCGCGGGCGAAGATTTTTGGCTAGATCGGCGTGGCCACAACGCGGATGACCCCGTGAAAGTACAATTGCTCCCTAGGGTGGTTTTGGTAATTGATCACAACATATGCATCATTGGACTAATATGTTTTCCAAGTATATTTCAGAAAAGTTCAAAAGATGCTATGGCTAAAGGTTTATGCGGAGATGCCCCTTGATGCAAGAAAGGAATAAGGTTGGTTCAAGCTTCAAGCTAGAAGACTCTTCATTTTATATTTGTGATAAATCACTTTTGAGTCCATAGGAAAGCCAATACTATTAAAAGGGCGTGAGGTAGTAAAATGAACTGATTGCTCAAAGTGCTCAAAGTTAGCCACCAAAATATTCAGTCATCTTTCCCACATAACCATTATGTCAATTTCCACATACTCAAATTCGGTGTCACCGACTTTTATATTATGGGCCCACCGAGTTTGACCTCAGACGAAAACCCTAGCCATTCCCACCAAATCGGTGCAACCGAATCCATATCGGTGCCACCGAGTTCAAGGTGACCAACTTTCTATTGCCTCGGTACAAAAAATCGGAATTTCCGAGTTTGAGTATCGGTGCCACCAAGTTTGGCCATGTGACCGTTAGCCACCTTTTTGGTGCCACCGAGTTGTGTATATCGGTCCCATCGAGATTCAAAAGTTACTACCTTTGTGTGAATTAGTACCACCGAGTTTGCCACTTTGGGTGTAACGGTTGGATTTTGTGTGCCGCCTATATATACCCCTTCACCCACCTCTCACTCGTGGGAGAAGCACTCAGAACACACACTTCATTTCCATATCCATTTTGTGAGAGAGAACCACCTACTCATGTGTTGAGACCAAGACATTCCAATCCAACCATTTGAAACTTCATCTCTAGCCTCCCTAAACTACTTTCCACCAAATCAATCTCTCCTACCATGCATATTCTATGAGAGAGTGATTTTGTGTTGAGGAGATTATCTTTAGAAGCACAAGAGCAAGGAGTTCATTGATCTACCACATCTATTACCTTTTGGAGGGTGCTACCTCCTAGATTGGTTAGGTGTCGCTTGGGAGCCTCCTACTTCGTGTTGTGGATTTGAACCAAGATGTTTGTAAGGGCAAGGAGATTTCCTACTTCGTGAAGATCTCACGTGAGTAAGGCTAGTCCTTCGTGTGCGGAAGCCGTGGTGGAATAGACAAGGCCGCTTCTTCGTGGACCCCTTGTGGGTGGAGCCCTCCGTGCACTCTCGTAGTTTTTACCCTCTGTGGGTTGAAGTCTCCACTAACATGGATGTACGATAGCGCCACCTATCAGAACCATGCAAAAAATCGCCGTGTCAACCTCATGCGTTTGATCTCCCTACCTTACTCCTTTACTTTACACTTGCATGTTTTACTTTTCGCTGCTAAACTCTTAGAACTACATGTGTAGAGTGTACTTCACTTGCTATAACTGCCAAAGCTGCCTCTCAACTAAAATAGGGAAAAGGTAAATAATTTATCCTGTCAAGTAGTCTAATCACCCCCCTCTAGACATACTTTCGATCCTACAAGTGGTATCAGAGCTTTGCTCTCCATTGCATTGGTTTCACAACCTAGGAGAGTATGGTGTCTAGTGAGGGAAATCATCACCATAGAGGTTCATATTTCGATGACACTAATTTTACTAGTTAAAAGCATAAGATAAAAATGCATATTCTTGGCTTTAATCCTCATGTTTGGGCTGTTATTCGTGTTGGTGTGCAAGGTAACTTCTTTGGAGAAGGGCATGAACCTAATCGTGATGCGACAGCTGATGAATTTGGGATACTTTGATCGATATGCACGAAGGTACTGATTCTATCATAGAATCTAAGTTGGATGTGCTTCAAAGTCAGCTTGACAAGTTAAAGATGAAGGATGATGAAGGTGTCGCTAAAATGTACTCTAGGCTAGCTCTGATCACTAATGAGATTGTTGGCTTAGGAAGCGAAGAGATTATCAAAAAATTCATCATCAAGAAGATACTTAGATCTCTTGATGGAAAGTATGACATAGTGTGCACACTGATCCAAATGATGACAAACTAGAAAGATCTCAAGCCAACTGAAGTCATTGGTAGGATTGTTGCTCATGAGATGTCACCCAAGGACAAAGATGAGCTGCATAACAAGTCAAGCGATGCTTACAAAGCTTCATGTGATACTCCCACTACTTCAAAGGACAATCTTGTCACTGATGAAGAGATAAGCCTTATGGTCAGAAAATTCAACAAGTTCTACAAGAGTAGAGGCAAAGAGAGAAGCTCAAGCTTAAGACATGATGAGAAGCGTTTGTCCAGTCATGACCGAAACTGCTACAATTGTGGGAAGCCCGGACACTACTCCAATGAGTGCTCGACTCCCTAAAAACGAAGAGAAGAGTCACCTCAAAGATGAAGATCAAGAGATGAGTCACCTCGCAGAGAGAGAATGAGTAGAGAAGATCATAATGAACGAAGACACTCACGGAGAGGCAAGGAATCGGAGAAGAAGGACAAATACACCAACAGAAGCTCAAGAAGAAGACATCAAGCTCATGTTGGTGAATGGGTTTCTAGCTCCGAGTGTGATCACCATTCCGAGAGAAGCTATCACTCCAACTCCGACTATAGTCAAGATGAAGGTTTTGTCGGCATTGCAATTTTTTTCTCCAACTCCTACGACCTATTTGATTCACCAAATGAGGGGTTTCGAAACTGCTTCATGGTTGAAGTGTAACAGCCCGAGACCGAGGCTCGAGAAGATTCCCCTATTATTCCGTTGTCGTCGTGTTATTATTTTGTTTGTTGCATTCATCATCGCATTATTCTTATCATCCGCATTGCATCGGCACTCTGATGCCGTCATTTTTCGAAACTTGCATCCGTTATTAGCTGCCGGTTCTCTTCGTTTTGTCATTGTCCGTTTTGAGACCAACCACACAGCACGCGCCCGCGACATCGTTAATAAAATCTTGTTTTAAAAGTCTGTGTAAAAATTTCTTGGATTGGGTTGAAACTTGGTGTGCGGTCTTAATTTAATGTAGGTAGGCCGCTTGCCACATTTCGTCGCAACCAGAGTTCATTTGATACCCGAACGGTCGACCGTAGCGGCACCGTCTTAGGTTTATCGTCGGACGTTTTTCGGTGTTCAAAATATCATTGCGAGGCTGCAAATCTCCCCTTTCTTCCCCACCTAGGCTCTATAACACGATCCATCAGACCACCTAAGCTAACCCTAAGCCCATCCGCTTCCGGAGCCGTCGGATCACGCAACGGTCCGAAAACGGAGCAAATCCCCTAACCCTAGCTATGTTTTCTATAAATAGGCAGCTAACCCTAACCCCTCCTCGGTTCCCGTACAACCCTGAACCCAGTCACCACCTGGTCTCATCTCTCCTCCCACCTCGAGACCACCAGGTCCGCCTGGGCCTGGGTTGAGCCCGCCTGAGCCCATCTGGGCCCGATCCGTGCTGTTGCGTCCCAACGCATGGATCAGAGCATCCATGGCGCGTGAGCTCCTCATGAGCCCACGATCTGCCCCTCATCCCGCGCCGATTGCCGGAGCCGACCCCACCGGAGTAGATCGTCGGAGCAGATCAGGCCCCAGCCCCGTCGGTCTACCTCCTCTCTCTCTTCCCCGTTCTGCTCTCCATATCCCTCACCTCGCAACTCTCTCTCCCCGTAGGTGCAAGCAGCCAGGTCATCGGTGCCGATCTGCAGCCCGCGACGGTCGCTGGAGCTCCACCTAACCGGATCCCGCTGCCAGCTGCGCCCCTCGCATGCTGCTGGCGCCTCGCCTGCATGCCGCCGATCGCTGCCCCGGAGCGCCAAGCCCCATCGCCATTGCATGCCTCCCGCGTCCCACATCGGGATCTCGAGCCTACCGCTTGTTTACCAGCCAGGTGGGCCGCCGCCCAGCTGGATCGCCCCGTCCTGCTAGGCCGTCCCGCCGGCACCTTTGCCCAGGCCCAGCTCGGCCTCCCGCGGCCGAGCTCCGCTCCTTCGCCAGGCCGGCCCAAGTGGCCCGAGGTGAGGCCTCCCCTCGCCTATTCCTTGCCCTAAGCGGCGCTTAATTAAATTGCCCCCTGCTCTCTTTCGGCCTGGTTGCATCAGATTCGTTCCATGCGTTATCATTTTTCCGTCCTGTGTTTTTTCCATTACGACGAATTTCAGAAAATTGCATGATTTTAAAATGCCCGTAACTTTTAAACTGTGCGTCGGATCAAAATAAGTTAAATATGTGAAACGTGTAGAATTTTGCGTAGATTAATATTTTTTAATTCTCATGCAAATTTAAAACTGTTTAATGTGTTGTTTGCATTGTTTTGCGTGACAACATGTTTAAAATAATTTAATGCGTAGCTTGTTAACTGTAGCTCCATTGGAGATGAGTTATATATGTAAACTAACTAGAGTCACGTGTAGTTTCATGTGAACCACTTTTTTATGTTTAAAAAACAGAAAATATGGTTAGGAAAAATCTGGACAGATTTCAAAGGTAACGTGTGGGGTCGTTTTGGAGATGCTATATGTCGTTTCCGGCCTCATTTAAAATGTCTAGATAGGTAGTTTATTTGTGCTTCACCTCTTGCCATGTTTAACAACATTTAATATTGATGTGTACCTATATAGAGTGAACTAAATAATTCGTACGTGGATCTTCGTCAATATGCAACTCGTTGCATATTGAGCTTCACTTAATGTGTAGTGTTTGATTTTTGTGAATTGCCATGCCATGCCTTGCATAATTAAAATGGACATGCATAATATTAGGGTGTGCATCATATTGTGCATGTGCCGTGGTGAATACTGTGTGTTGATTCTTTTTTCTGGTTTGCTTCGTCTCAATAGAGTTGTGCAAGCATGTCAGAATGTGAGGATACGTTTGACTACGTCGGTTCATCTCCTTCACGGATTCGTCCTTCTTCCAAGCGAGTTCTCAGGCAAGATGACCATTTACCTAGATACCATTACTATCAATGCCATGCTAGTTGTCTCGTTTCTTTCGTTATGTCTTGCTGCCTACCACCTATTAATTGTGAGCCTCTCAACATTGCCATGAAAACCTTCAACCTTTCTATAACCTAGCAAGCCACTGATTGGCTATGTTACCGCTTGCCTAACCATGTGATAGCGTTGCTAGTTGCAGGTGTAGTTGTTTCCATGTGAAAACATGGGTTCCATGTTATATCACTATATTAATTTCTACTTAATTTAATGCACCTATATACTTGGTAAAAGGTGGAAGGCTTGGCCTTCTAGCCTGGTGTTTTCTTCCACCTTTGTCGCCTTAGTTTCGGCTATCGGTGTTATATTCCATTATAGAACACTCCTAACACGATCCGGGTTGTTATGGGGACCCCCTAGATAATTCGTCTTAGTTTAAATCTGGTCTAGCAAGGCCCAACTTTGGTAGTATTTGCCTAATAACTAATGAACCGCATAGGGAGTAATTAAACCGAGGAAACTTAATCAACCCCAGGGATAGTGCTCTTCATGAGTGTTGGTCCAAACAAGAGCACCGTGCGGAGCCAACCCGGGGCAATTCGGGAGATGTCTATTAGGCCACTGTATGCATCGCTTATCCGTCATGTCCTGAGAACGAGATACGCGGCTCCTATCGGGTTCGTCGACATGTCGGGTGGCCTTGCTGGACTTGTTTTACCTTCGACGAAATATCTTGTGCATCGGGATTCCGGCGATGCTTTGGGCTATCTCATAGTTGAGGTTTTCCACTAAGGAATCCGAGGATATGACGAGTCTCGTGATCGAGGCTTTCTATGCGGCTTGTGGTAATTTGTGATGGACTAGTTGGATCACCCCTGCAGGGTTAACTCTTTCGGAAAGCCATGCCCGCGGTTATGAGGCAAAGTTGTAAACTTTGTTTAACATCCGTTTCTAGATAACTTGAAGTAAACTTAATTAAAACTTGCCAACTGAGTGTGTAACCATGATTGTCTATTTCGTGAGCTTCTTCTTCGATCGAGGACACGGTGGGGTTACGTCTGAAGTAAGTAGGCTTGCAGGATCATTCATTTGATCATCAGTAGTTCATGTTTGATTATGCATAGATCATCCCCCTCTTATTCTGGTACTCATGAGTTAGCCACCTTAAATAAATGCTTAGTCGCTCGCTGCAAACTCACCACTTAACCTTACCTCACCCTTTAAGCTTTGCTACTCTTGATACCTTTGGAAATGGGATTGCTAAGTCCCTATGGCTCAGAGATTACTACAACACCAGTTGCACGTACAGGTAAGGTTATATTATGATGTGACCGTGATGATTGTGCTTTTGGAGTTTCTTCACCTTGTTCTTCATCGATCTAGGATGGGTTCCAGGCCGACGGCCTGGGATAGCATGGATGGACGTCGTTCTTTTATCGTTTGTTTTCGTTCGTAGTCGGACCCTGCTCTTCTTCATGATGACTATATATTGTTGTATTTATGTGAACTTGATGTAGCTTGTGGCGAGTGTAAGCCAACTTCTTATACTCATCTTTTCAGTCATGTACTTGAACGATAGCCATTCTTGCGAAACAATGAGATGCGCTTCTATCCCTATCGAGGCTCTCACGCCAAAATAAGGATAGGGTCGCATCTTGGGTGTTACAAGTTGGTAACAGAGCACTACCGACCTAGGAGCCCTCTTGATTGATCGAACTTGACCGAGTCGAGTCTAGTGAAAAACTGCTTTGAGTCAAGTTATATATCGGAGAGTAGGATTCTTTTTTTCTCCTCTTCTATGCTCTGGTGAGGAATCTTGTCGTAATAATTTCAATTCTACTCCTCTTCCCACTCAAAAAAAAATTAGGATCACGCGTATATTTTTCGAATCTATACGATGTCGATGTGACAGAGTTCTATCGTGGTGCCTCCTGTGTGACTTGATTTCTTCCGGGGAGTTGAGCTCCAGGGGATTCTTGAGCACATCATTATCATTCAAATTTCTTAGTACCTCAGGACGGAGGATGTTTGAAATTTCTTCAATACTAGTAGTGGCGAGAGGAGTCTGGCTTCCCTAGTACTGGTGTAGATATGTACAGATGTATCACCATACTTAGTATCGTTGTGATTATGAGGGTCTGAGATAGATGAGGTTCCGAGATTTTGGTTATGTGTTGACGGATGTGATACACTAGATGGGTTAGATACTAGGAGTTGAGTGAAATTTTCTCCTTGTATCCGTGGAACCAATTGCATGACCAGAAATTTCGGGGGTTCTTAGGTGGAAATTCAAATAGTCACTTATAGGACAATCTTCCAACAAATGCATGATGTGAGGTTGGGCTTCGACATCTAGTGGATCCGTTTGTTCACGGTCGTTTTACATCGGTTCTCGTTGTGTCTTAAAGAGTCCTTGTAGCTTGCTATGACTCGGGGGCGCTTCATATGTCGTGTGCACTGCCTTGTACATGATGGCTACTGTAGGATAGAGCCCGTGCGATCCTATCCACGAAAATATCGAATGGAATCTCTGTCATGAATTTGTTTTGGCTTGTTTTGTAAGCCTCATCCTTTGTTTTGTTGGAATATGGTAATTCTAGTTGCTTAGATGTCAAATCGTAATTTCATATCTTTCCTAAGTGGTGTTCTCATATGTTGTGGGAATGCTAATTCTCTTGCTCAATCAAATTGTCTCTCAATTCTTTTCAAACCGGAATTGTCATATCAATTCTTTTTCAACCGATGTGATTCTCTTCAAGTGAATTCAACCCTTTCAAATATTTGTAAGATAAATCTCTCACTTCTTTCCGGAGTTTTTCTCATTTGTTCCAAGTTGTCTTTGTTTTTCCCCGCCCTCCCACCCTTTTGCTTCAACTATTTAATTTTCATCCAAGTGCCTTTCTTTCCATTGATGCTTTTGCTATCTTCTCTTCCGTGTTATATCCGGTGATTCTTGGTGAAGATTCTCAGGAGTTTCGAGTTCATCATTTTTCATTCTTGTTCTCTTTTCCAGTGAATTCAATTCAAGATCTCGATGGTCATCATATCCTTCTCATTTGTCCAATGTTTTTTCCTGTGTTGGAAATTGTCATCAAGTCTCTCTTGTTTATTCATCACTCTCTTCTGCCCGGAGTGTTGAAGATATCTCAGAAGTTTCTTGTTTTCAATTCTTTCTATTATTTCGTGGTTCTCACCTCATCAAATTTTCATTTGTACTGGTGCAATATCTCTTTCCTACCATTGTTTCAATGGTGTTTTCTTTGAGTGGGCCCATAACCCACATGTTCTTTCTCAGGATCTTTCCTGGCTCTTCTAATCTTTTCTCGAGATCTCTAAATCATTTCAAGTGTGACATAAGTATGTTTTCCATTAGTTGTATCCCTTCTCCAAGATCTATTCGAATTAATTTCCTTCGTTGGCTCAACTTTTCCTTATTCATTATCCCAGAGTGTCTCAATAATCCTTTGCGGTGTTTCTTGCCATCGTTCTCAGCTTGTGAAGATTGAAGAAGTGGTTCCCTTAAATCTTGCTCCATTCTTTTAAAGATTTTCACCTCAGCTTGTGTGTCCTCTCATTGTTTTAAATCATGAATAATCCCTTTCTTGCTATCCGGTGAATTTCAGAATTGTATCATTCTCGATCCTCCGAAGGCCATCATTTTAGAAGATTTCTTCGTTCTGAGCTTTCAGCTTTCATTCTCAAATTCTTCTCA